>NC_045980.1:34430069-34540069 GCF_010909765.2 Amblyraja radiata
GCAGTTGCTGCCGACAGCACTAATTCCACACAGTCCTGTCCCCCTCACTTCCTGTCTGAGTCATTGTGTCACATTCCTCATCTGATCCCAGCCTGATCACGGATCGGCCCGCTGTACTGGGCAGCACACACACACACACACACACACACACACACACACACACACACACACACACACACACACACGCACACGCACACGCACGCGCACGCGCACGCACACACACACACACTCACACACACACACACACACACACACACACACACACACACACACACACACACACAGATACAACACACACACACACACACACACACACACACACACACACACACACACACACACACACACACACACACACACACACACACACACACACCCACACACACACACACACACACACACACACACACACACACGCACACGCCAGGAGTTGGCACGGAATCTATTGTTTCACATCGACAGGAAATGAAAAATCTGCTTTAAAAAACGCAGCGATGTGGCAGGGAGACATGCGAGCGACCAGCATGGCAGAAACATTGAAACGTAGTATAGGAGTAGGCCATTCGGCCCTTCGAGCCAGCACTAACATACAATATGATCATGGCTGATCATCCACAATCAGTACCCCGTTCCTGCTTTCTCCCCATATCCCTTGATTCCATTAGCCCTGAGAGCTAAATCTAACTCTCTCTTGAAAACATCCAGTGAATTGGCCTCCACTGCCTTCTGTGGCAGAGAATTCCACAGATTCAAAAATGTTTCCTCATCTCAGTCCTAAATGGCCTACCCCTTTTATCTTAATCTGTGATCCCCTGGTTCTGGACTCCCCCAACATTGGGAACATTTTTCCTGAATCTAGCCTGTCCAATCCTTTAAGAATGTTATATGTTTCTCTAAGATACCCTCTCATCCTTCTAAGTTCCAGTGAATACAAGCCCAGTCAATCCATTCTTTCATCATATGACAGTCCCGCCATCCTTGGAATTAACCTGGTGAACCTATGCTGCACTCCCTCAATAGCAATAATGTCCTTCCACAAAATAGGAGACAATACTCCAGGTGCGGTCTCATCAGGGCCCTGTACAACTGCAGTAGGACCTCCTTGCTCCTAAACTCAAATCCTCTCGCAATGAAGGCCAACATGCCATTAGCTTTCTTCACTGCCTGCTGTACCTGCATGCTTACTTTCAGTGACTGATGAACAAGGACCCCCAGGTCTTGTTGCATCTCCCCTTTTCCCAACTTGACGCCGTTCAGATAATAATCTGCCTTCCAGTTCTTGCCACCAAAGTGGATAACCTCACATTTATCCACATTATACTGCATCTGCCATGCATCTGCCCACTGCCAACCTATCCAAGTCACCCTGCAGCCCCATAGCATCCTCTTCACAGCTCACACTGCCTCCCAGCTTTGTGTCATCCGCAAACTTGGAGACGTTACATTTAATTCCCTCTTCCAAATCGTTAATATATATTGTAAATAGCTGGGGTCCCAGCACTGAGCCTTGCGGCACCCCACTAGTCACTGCCTGCCATCCTGAAAAGGTCCCGTTAATTCCTACTCTTTGCTTCCTGTCTGCCAGCCAGTTCTCTATCCATGTCAATACCCTTACCCCCAGAGGCAAGGCTTCATATTCCCAGCTAAGGCAGTAACTCCACCACTGTACGACATTAGTCCTGCACTCTGGGCTGTGGGGAATAATCACTCAAGGTTTCATTCGCACCCCCATTATTTCCTTACACAACACACTATTGGCCACTCTTGTGGTCCCCTGAACTAAACTAAATTAATTATTAGTTTCATTCATTAATTGTTAGTTAATCAACTATTAACTAAACTAAATTAACTAAATTAGAGGGGGCGCAGCGGTAGAGTTGCTGCCTCACAGCGCCAGAGACCCGGGTTCGATCCCGACTACGGGTGCTGTCTGTACGGAGTTTGCACGTTCTCCCCGCGACCTGCGTGGGTTTTCTCCTCAGAGGGCGGTGGAGGCCGGTTCTCTGGATGCTTTCAAGAGAGAGCTAGACAGGGCTCTTAAAGATAGCGGAGTCAGGGGATATGGGGAGAAGGCAGGAACGGGGTACTGATTGGGGATAATCAGCCATGATCACATTGAATGGCGGTGCTGGCTCGAAGGGCCGAATGGCCTACTCCTGCACCTGTTGTCTAGTGTCTATTGTCTAATTGTCTATTAAAAATATCCACTGACTTGGCCTCCACAGCCTTCCGTGGCAAAGAATTCTGTGACAAATAAAGGTATCTTGTATCTTGTAGAATTCCACAGATTCACCACCCTTTGACTAAAGAAATTCCTTCTCTATGCCTTCCTAAAAGAACGTCCTTTAATTTTGAGGCTGTGACCTCTAGTCCTGGACTCTCCCACTATTGGAAACATCCTCTCCACATCCACTCTATCCAAGCCTTTCACTATTCGGTACGTTTCAATGAGGTCCTTCCTCAATCTTCTAAACTCCAGCGAGTACAGGCCCAGTACCTTCAAACGCTCATCGTAGGGGTAACTCACCACACATTCCTCATTTCTACCTACTTCTGTCTGCTTTAAGCCATCTGGTGCTAACAATGAACTGCCTAATCAAAATCCCTTTTGTTCTAGTGAATATATATATGCATTGATATAAATAACCTCAGAGGCACAGATGCCATTTAAGCTAATGGATAATGTGGATAAATGTGAGGTTATCCATTTTGGTGGCAAAAACAGGAAAGCAGACTATTATCTAAATGGTGGCCGACTAGGAAAAGGGGAGATGCAGCGAGACCTGGGTGTCATGGTACACCAGTCATTGAAAGTAGGCATGCAGGTGCAGCAGGCAATGAAGAAAGTGAATGGTATGTTAGCTTTCATAGCAAAAGGATTTGAGTATAGGAGCAGGGAGGTTCTACTGCAGTTGTACAGGGTCTTGGTGAGACCACACCTGGAGTATTGCGTACAGTTTTGGTCTCCAAATCTGAGGAAGGACATTATTGCCATAGAGGGAGTGCAGAGAAGGTTCACCAGACTGATTTCTGGGATGTCAGGACTGTCTTATGAAGAAAGACTGGATAGACTTGGTTTATACTCTCTAGAATTTAGGAGATTGAGAGGGGATCTTATAGAAACTTACAAAATTCTTAAGGGGTTGGACAGGCTAGATGCAGGAAGATTGCTCCCGATGTTGGGGAAGTCCAGGACAAGGGGTCACAGCTTAAGGATAAGGGGGAAATCCTTTAAAACCGAGATGAGAAGAACTTTTTTCACACAGAGAGTGGTGAATCTCTGGAACTCTCTGCCACAGAGGGTAGTCGAGGCCACTTCATTGGCTATATTTAAGAGGGAGTTAGATGTGGCCCTTGTGGCTAAGGGGATCAGAGGGTATGGAGAGAAGGCAGGTACAGGATACTGAGTTGGATGATCAGCCATGATCATATTGAATGGCGGTGCAGGCTCGAAGGGCCGAATGGCCTACTCCTGCACTTAATTTCTATGTTTCTATGTTTCTAATGTCTATATTTGCAACCAAAGGTTTGAAATGTAGAAAATCATGAGAGGAATAGATCGGGTAGATGCACAGGGTCTTATACCCAGAGTCGTTTTTAGTTTCGTTTAGAGATACAGCGTGAAACACCGGGTCCGCGCTGACCAGCGATCTCCGCACACTAACGCTATCCTACACACAACCTCGGGACAACAACCTTTACATTTACCAGGCCAATCAACCGACACACCTGGACGTCTTTGGAGTGTGGGAGGAGACCGAAGGTCTCGGAGAAAACCCGGGCGGGTCACGGGGAGAACGTGCAAACTCCGCACAGGCAGCACCCGTAGTCGGGATCGAACCGGGGTCTCCGGTGCTGCAAGCGCTGTGAGGCAGCGACTCAGCGGGTGCAGCAGCATCTATGGAGCGAAGGAAATAGGCAACGTTTCAGGATGAAACCTTCTGGAAATAGGCAACGTTTCGGGCCGAAACCCTTCTGGAAATAGGCAACGTTCGGGCCTTGAAACCCTTCCGGGTTACGTCCCGAAACGTTGCCTATTTCCTTCGCTCCATAGATGCTGCTGCACCCGCTGAGTTTCTCCAGCACTTTTGTCTACCTTCGATTTTCCAGCATCTGCAGTTCCTTCTTAACCACAGTGTTGGGTTACATGTTACTTACAGTCCCGTTTCGTTGGCTATTGAACTGTTTCCAAAACTCATTTAGTTTTTTTCTGTTTGCAGATGCTAAGAAAGTTTCTCCCCTCCCATCGGGCAAGAGGTACAGAAGTGTGAAAACGCACACACCTCCAGATTCAGGGCTACAGTTTCTTCCCAGCTGTTATCAGGCAACTGAACCCTCCTACCACAACCAGAGAGCGGGTCCTGACCTCCTATCTACCTCATCGGTGACCCTCGGACTATCCTTGTTTAAGAAAGAACAAAAAATGCTGGAGAAACTCAGCGGTTGAGGCAGCATCTATGGAGCGAAGGAATAGGTGACGTTTCGGGTCAAGAGACCCTTCTTCAGACCATTCCGTCTCTCCAGAGACGCTGCCTGTCCTGCTGAGTTGCCAGGTTCAGTTTAGTTTATTGTCACGTGTACCGAGGTACAGTGAAAAGCTTTGTGTTGCGTGCTAACCAGTCAGCGGAAAGACAATACATGATTACAATCGAGCCATTTACAGTGTGTGGATATGTTATAAGGGAATAACGTTTAGTGCAAGGTAAAGCCAGCAAAGTCCGATCAAGGATAGTCCGAGGGTCACCAAAGAGGTAGATAGTAGTTCGGGGCAGCTCTCTGGTCGTGGTAGGATGGTTTCGTTGCCTGATAACAGCCTAGTGTGCAGGAGTAGGCCATTTGGCCCTTCGAGCCAGCACCGCCATTCAATGCGATCATGGCTGGTCGGCGTTGACTCGGTGGGCCGAAGGGCCTGTTTGCAGGCTGTATCTCCAATCTAGTTTAGTTTAGTGATACAGTGCAGAAACAGGCCCATCGGCCCACCGAGTCCGCACTGACTATTGATCAGCCATACACCACTTCCATGGTATCCCATTTTCACATCCTACACGCTGTGGGCCATTTACAGAGGCCAGTGAACCTGCATATAGTCATACAGTTTGGAAACAGGCCCTTCGGCCTACCTCACCCACACCGGCCAACAGGTCCCAGCTACACTAGTCCCACTTGCCTGCGCTTGGTCCCTATCCCTCCAAACCTCTCCTATCCATGTACCTGTCCAACTGTTTCTTAAACGTTGGGATAGTCCCAGCCTCAACCACCTCCTCTGGCAGCTCGTTCCATACACCCACCATGTTACCCCTCGGATTCCTATTAAATCTTTTCCGCTTCACCTTGAGCCTTTGTCCTCTGGCCCTCGATTCCCCTACTCTGGGTAAAAGACTCAGAGTGCATCTACCCGATCTATTCCTCTCCCCCCCACAAACACATTTTCAGAAGAGAGAAAATTAATTTGGAAATTATAGACTGGAATCTCATCCTTATAATTACAGTTTGACCACCTCTGATAAACAGTTGAACCTCCTGAGTTCTGGTATGTGTGTAGCACATGTTAAAGCACATACCTCTGACACAATATTGGCCTTTAAGTAGTGTGTTTGTCAGTCATTATACTTTCAAAGTAATATTTCATCTCATGTTGGAGGAAGGAACTGCAGGTGCTGGTTTACCCCGAAGATAGACGCAAAGTGCCGGAGTAACTCAGCGGGACAGGCAGTTACTTGAAGTTAGAGGAGTCAATAATGAAGAAGGGTTTCGACCCGAAACGTCACCCATTCCTTCTCTCCAGAGATGCTGGCTGTCCCGCTGAGTTACTCCAACTTTTTGTGTCTATCTTTAATGTTCTTACCGCTGGGGTGACAATAGACAATAGACAATAGGTGCAGGAGTAGAGGCCATTCGGCCCTTCGAGCCAGCACCGCCATTCAATGTGATCATGGCTGATCATCCACAATCGGTACCCCGTTCCTGCCTTCCCCCCATATCCCCTGACTCCACTATCTTTAAGAGCCCTATCTAGCTCTCTCTTGAAAGCATCCAGAGAATTGTCCTCCACCGCCCTCTGAGGCAGAGAATTCCACAGACTCACGACTCTCTGGGTGAAAAAGTGTTTCCTCGTCTCCGTTCTAAATGGCTTCCCCCTTTATTCTAAAACAGTGGCCCCTGGTTCTGGACTCCCCCAACATTGGGGAACATGTTTCCTGAGCTGCCCAAGTGGAATATGAGGTGGTGTTCCTCCAATTTGCGCTGGGCCTTACTCTGACAGTGGAGGAGGCCCAGGACAGAAAGGTCAGCGCGGGAACGGGAGGGGAAGTTGAAGTGTTTGGCAACCGGGAGATCAGGGAGGTCTAGGCGGACTGAGCGGAGGAGTTTTGAGGGATCTCTTCATTAGATCTTTACGCTGGTCCATGCAGGAGGGAAATGGAACAGGAGGTTAAGGCGGACTGAGTGGAAAGCAGCGGGAATAAAGCGAGCTGAGCAGAATGCAAAGACGATTTGTGCTGGCAGTGAGGTGGCCAAATCGATTAAACACAACCCCCCCCTTCCCTGCCCCCTCCAACAAAATATGTCCTCTCCTCAATCAAAATGGCCAATCCTTGTAAAGTCGAAATGTGGCCATCGTTTCAACTTTCAGTCAAGTCCTATTAAAAGCGAAAATCAATGCAACGTTACCAGAGAAACCGGCTCTTAAAAGCTACACGTCTACAAGATGAGATTGCAACTAAATAATGAATGGGTTCCTTCACCCAGGCGGTGTGGATTCATTTACACAACGGTTTAAACAAGTGTGTGGAGGGAAGAACCGCAGGTGCCGGTTTAAACCCAAGGTACAGACACAAAATGCTGGAGTAACTCAGCGAGACATCAAGCAGCAGCATCTCTGGAGAGGAGGAATGGGTGACGTTTCAGGACGAGGTCTGAAGACCTGAAACGCCACATATTCCTTTTTCTCCAGAGATGCTGCCTGAGCCGCTGAGTTACTGTCCATCGAGTTACGACGTTTTGTGTCCGTCTTTTTAGTTTGGTTTAGTTTAGAGGTACAGGCGCGGGAAACAGGCCCTTCGGCCCACCGAGTCCGTGCCGACCAACGATCCCCGCACGCCGGCACTATCCCAAACAATTCTTGCTGAAGCCAAAATAACCGACACACCTGCACGTCTTTGGAGTGTGGAAGGAAACCGGAGCGCCCGGAGGAAAACCAAGCGATCACAGGGAGAACGCACAAACTCCGTACAGGCAGCGCCCGTAGTCAGGATCGAACCGGGGTCTCCGGCGCTGTGAGGCAGCGGCTCTACCCGCTGCGCCACCGTGCAGTATATAATATAAACAGGGGGTGGGGGTGTGGGGAGGGGGGAGGGAAATGGTGTGTGGGGGAGGTTGGTGTGTGGGGGGGGGGGTTCTGTGGGGGAGGGGCGGTGTGGGGGGAGGGGGGGTTCTGTGGGGGAGGGGCGTGTGGGGGGGGGGGGGGGTTCTGTGGGGGAGGGGCGGTGTGGGGGGAGGGGCGTGTGGGGGGGAGAAGAGGGTGGATCCTGGGGACGCTACTGAGAGGGAAACACCATTGACGAATGTGCAAAGATAAAAGTCTCGCTCCTTGTTACCGCCACTAATGCACCGGTCGCTATGGAAACAAAGACAAGCATCCTTCAAGGGAATATTCGCGCCTGCACTCGGCCCACGCCATCCCCCGGTGGCCAAACACTTCAACTCCCCCCCCCCCCCCCCCCCCCCCCCCCCGACCACTCCATTTCTGTCCTGGGCCTCCTCCACTGTCAGGGTGAGGCCCAGCGCAAATTGGAGGAACAGCGCCTCATATTCCGCTTGGGCAGCTCGCACCCCAGCGGTATGAACATTGACTTCTCTAACGTCAAGTAACCCTTGCTTCCCCCCCTCTCTCTCCATCCCTCCCCCACCCTGGTGATCCTGCTAGCTTCATTATTTGTACCCCTCTGTTATTGCTCTCTTCCACAGCCAACAATGGACCATTGTGGGCTCGTTGGTTAGCGGTTACCAGCTCTGGAATTTTTCGTTCCTCCAGTTTACCTCTCCGCTGACTCTCAGTCTGAAGAAGGGTCTCGACCCGAAACGTCGCCCACTCCTTCTCCCCAGAGATGCTGCCTGTCCCGCTGAGTTACTCCAGCATTTTGTGTCTACCTTCGGTTAAAGCCAGCATCTGCAGTTCCCTCCTACACATACATAGTGGACGAGACCCCTCGACGGACTGGTCTCTTATTTAGTCCAAAGATGATTGAAGAAGGGCCCCGACCCAAAACGTCACCTATCCAGGTATTGGCACAGGAAAGGCACAGAGTGCTGGAGTAACTCAGCGGGTCAGGCAGCATCTGTGGGGAACATGGATAGGTGGCGTTTCACAGAGTGCTGGAGTAACTCAGCGGGTCAGGCAGCATCTGTGGAGAACATGGATAGGTGGCGTTTCACAGAGTGCTGGAGTAACTCAGCGGGTCAGGCAGCATCTGTGGAGAACATGGATAGGTGGCGTTTCACAGAGTGCTGGAGTAACTCAGCGGGTCAGGCAGCATCTGTGGAGAACATGGATAGGTGACGTTTCACAGAGTGCTGGAGTAACTCAGCGGGTCAGGCAGCATCTGTGGGGAACATGGACAGGTGACGTTTCTGGCGTAACTCAGGATTGGACAGGTTTGGAGGGATATGGGCCAACGCGGGCAGGTTGGGGCAAGTTGGGCTGAAGGGCCTGTTTCCACACTGTGTCACTCTCTGACTATATTCCAAATGCCTCGGCTTTATAACCCTATGACTCTATGACTCTCAGTGCTGCAAGAGGTTCTGGATATGGGACTAGGTGATGGCACTTAGGGCTAACAGGAGACAAGCAGTGTATTAAATCAGATGGTAGAGCATGTTTTAACCCAGTGGGAATACTCGTGGGACTGCATGGGGAGTATATTATCTCGAGTGCAACTGAGCATCATCAGCATCTTACAATGAACAGAGTCAATGGCAATGTGCTAGACAATAGACAATAGGTGCAGGAGTAGGCCATTCGGCCCTTCGAGCCAGCACCGCCATTCAATGTGATCACGGCTGATCATCCACAATCAGTACCCCATTCCTGCCTTCTCCACATATCTCCTGACTCCGCTATCTTTAAGAGCCCTATCTCGCTCTCTCTTGAAAGTATCCAGAGAACCGGCCTCCACCACCCTCTGAGGCACAGAATTCCACAGACTCACAACTCTCTGGGTGAAGAAGTGTTTCCTCGTCTCCGTTCTAAATGGCTTTAATGCTAAATGCTGGGAGACACATTTAATATTTAATATTTAATCAAAGGATAGCTTTGCCTAGACATATGTGAATAGTTTAGTAAACAGATACAGCGCGGAAACAGGCCCTTCGACCCATCGAGCCCGCGCCGACCAGCGATCCCCGCACACTGTAAGCGTGCTCTAGGTGGCGACTATTTGCATACCTTGGATATGCGAGCAAAGAATTTCACTGTGACTTGTCACAGGTGGCAATAAAGTGTTCAGTACTAACACTATCCCACACTTACACCAAGCCAATTAACCTACAAACCTGCATGTCTTTGGAGCGTGAGAGGAAACCGGAGCACCCGGAGAAACCCCACGCAGGTCACGGGGAGAACGTGCAAACTCCGTGCAGACAAGCGCCCGTAGTCGGGATCGTACCCGGGTCACTGGCGCTGTGAGGCAGCGACTCTACCCGCTACGCCATCGTGCCACCGCTTAGTTGAGTGACTGAGAGATACCCAGACAGCTGTGGAGACCATTGTTGGAGATCAGGGCAGGTATGCCACCATGGCAGTGAGTGAGTGTGTGTGTGTGTGTGTGTGTGTGTGTGTGTGTGTGTGTGTGTGAGTGTGTGTGTTGGGTGGGTGGGGGGTGTGGGTGGGTGGGTGTGGGTGGGGGTGTGTGTGGGGTGGGGTGCGGGTCGTGGGTGGGGGAGGAGTGACGGGTGGTGTATGAGTGAGTGGAGTGAGTGTGTGTGTGTGTGTGTGTGTGTGTGTGTGTGAGTGAGTGTGTGTGTGTGTGAGTGAGTGTGTGTGTGTATGAGTGAGTGTGTGTGTGTGTGAGTGAGTGAGTGTGTGTGTGTGTGTGAGTGAGTGTGTGTGTGTATGAGTGAGTGTGTGTGAGTGAGTGAGTGTGTGTGTATGTGTGTGTGTGAGTGTGTGTCTGTGTGTGTGTGTGAGTGTGTGTGTGTGTGTGTGAGTGTGTGTGTGTGTGTGTGTGTGTGTGTGTGTGTGTGTGTGTGTGTGTGTGTGTGTGTGTGTGTGTGTGTGAGTGTAAGTGTGAGGAGCAGAGGAGGGGAGTGGAGGAGGGTGTAGGTGAAGGGAGGGAAGGAGGAGCAAGTGGAGGGGAGAGGGGTGGAGGTTTGTGGAGAGGGGAGTGGAAGGATGGAGGGGAGAGGGGCGGGTGGGAGGTGAAGGGGGGAAAGGGAGGAGTGGGGGAAACCATGAGCCTCACACGTGCCCGGCTGGTGGCGGATCAGACCCTCACTCTGCCACTCCCGCCAGCCACACACAAACACAGCTGTGTTTCTCTGTCACTCTAGACCTCCAGGGACCCAGCCTGCCCCCACCCCACCCCCAACCCCCAGCGGCAATGCCTGGCGGGCTGACAGACACAGACTCCAGCACACAGGGGAATACAGATAACTAGTGGGGGGGGGGGGGGGGGGGGGGGGAGAGAGAGAGAGAGACAGAGAGATCAACAAGACCAGAGGCAGAGAGATGAGAGAGAGACAGAGATAGGGAGACAGCAGAGATCGAGGCAGAGGAACAGACTGAGAGCGAGAATGAGAGAGAGAGGAGACGGACAAAGAAAGGGAGAAAAAAGGGAGACAGACAGACTAACAGGCTGAGGGGGAGAGGGGGAGAGAGGGGTAGAGAGAGGGGGAGACACAGAGAGAGAGGGAAAGAGAGAGGGAGACACAGAGAGAGAGGGAGAGAGAGTGAGGGAGAGGGGGATAGAGAGGGAGAGAGAGAGGGAGAGAGAGAGATGTACGGGTGTATGGGTGGTAGCAGAAGGCTTGGCCCTGGTCCAAGGCCCCACGCTCCACTCTTGGCCTTTACTCAAAGGCTGCCCCAAGACACAAGCCGTGGGTGAGGTCAGGGAGAGTTTAGGACAGGAGGCACGCACTGGTTTAACCCTTCAGCTGCTCCCTGCTCCACAGGGAATCACCGCGGCCTCCAGAACGTTAACCCCTAACATCTTCCCACCCAGTATAGAGCCATACAGCACGGAAACAGGCCCTTCAGCCCAGCCTGCACCTGCTATCCAAGATGCAAGTGCATCATTGTCAACAATACCAAAACAAAAGCAGGTCTGGGTGATCGCTGGTCGGCCCGGACTCGATGGGCCGAAGGGCCTGTTTCCACGCTGGATCTCTCAACTAAATTAAATTAGGAACAATTAAATTCATGCTTGCAGCAGCATAACAGGTCTGTGTCCACAACACTCATAGTCCAACGAAGAGAAGAAAGTTTACATAAAACAGTTAAAAAACCCCAATATCAGTGCAAAACTAAGTTATGGGCTATTTACAGCGGTAGAGTTGCTGCCTCACAGCGCCAGAGATCCGGGTTCCATCCTGACTATATGGTGCTGTCTGTACGCAGTTTGCACGCTACCCTGCGTGGGTTTTCCCCGGGTGCGCCCACATTCCCCCCGCTTTCCAAAGACCCGCGGGTTTTGTGGGTTAAATGGGTTTGGTAAAATTGTAAATTGTCTTTAGTGCTAGTGTCGGCATGGACTCGGTGGGCCGAAGGGCCATGAGTGGTGAATCTGTGGAACTCTCTGCCACAGAAGGTAGTTGAGGCCACACAGTTCATTGGCTATATTTAAGAGGGAGTTAGATGTGGCCCTTGTGGCTAAAGGGATCAGGGGGTATGGAGAGAAGGCAGGTACGGGATACTGAGTTGGATGATCAGCCGTGATCGTATTGAATGGCGGTGCAGGCTCGAAGGGCCGAATGGCCTCTACTCCTGCAACTATTTTCTATGTTTCTGTGGTATATCAGCAAACTAAGCCGGTAACACTTTAGCACTGTCAATTGCTGCTCCCCCCAGGCTTACACTGTTGCTTAGCTTCGAGCCTTAGAACCTTTTCCACACTTACAGACATTCATTCAGTGAACTGCCACGTTAAGGCCAAATCTAACTGCTCGGGTATTCATCGATATCATATGAAGCTGCTGGAATGCATCTGTGGCCAAGACAAACATGGGGGCAAGATGTTTCATGTACAAGATTACTTCTTAGTTTGGTATAAATGCAGGTGGCAATGGGCCCAATTTTCCTTTCAGTTAGGAGAGGTAATATAGTCGTGTGTGGGGAGGAATTTCCAGGTGAGGCAGAGGTTCACCTGCACCTCCTCCAACCTCATCGATTGCATCCGCTGTTCCAGGCGTCAGCTGCTCTACATCGGTGAGATCAAGCGCAGGCTCGGCGATCGCATCGCCCAACACCTCCGCTCAGTTCACATCAACCAACCTGATCTCCCGGTGGCTCGGCACTTCAACTCCCCCTCCAAATCCCAATCCCAATCCGACCTTTCTGTCCTGGGCCTCCTCCATGGCCAGAGTGAGTCCCACCGCAAATTGGAGGAGCAGCACCTCATATTCCGCTTGGGTAGTTTACACCCCAGGGGTATGAACATTCGCTTCTCCAATTTCAGGTAGTCCCTGCTTTCTCCCTCCTTCCCCTCCCCTTCCCAGCTCTCCCACAGCCCACTGTCTCCGCAGCTTCCTTTCTTTTCCCAGCCTCCCCCCCCCCCCCGACATCAGTCTGAAGAAGGGTCTCGACCCGAAACGTCACCTATTCCTTCGCTCCATAGATTCTGCCTCACCCGCTGAGTTTCTCCAGCATTTTTGTGTTCACCAAGGAACTGCAGATGCTGATTTACACCCAAGATGGGCACAAAATGCTGGAGTAACTCAGCATCTCTGGAGACAATAGACAATAGGTGCAGGAGTAGGCCATTCGGCCCTTCGAGCCAGCACCGCCATTCAATGTGATCATGGCTGATCATCCCCAATCAGTACCCCGTTCCTGCCTTCTCCCCATATCCCCTGACTCCGCTATCTTTAAGAGCCCTATCTAGCTCTCTCTTGAAAGCATCCAGAGAACCCGCCTCCACCGCCCTCTGAGGCAGAGAATTCCACAGACTCACCACTCTCTGTGAGAAAAAGTGTTTCCTCGTCTCCGTTCTAAATGGCTTACCCCTTATTCTTAAACTGTGTGTGGCCCCTGGTTCTGGACTCCCCCAACATCGGGAACCTGTTTCCTGCCTCTAGCGTGTCCAAACCCTTAACAATCTTGTTGAGGGAAGGAATAGGTAACGTTTTGGGTCGAGACCGAGGTGGACAAGTTTTTTTTTTAAACAGTCAGAAGTAACCTTCAGTCTGAAGAAGAGTCTTGACTGGAAACCTCACCCATTCCTTCTCTCCAGAGATGCTGCCTGCCCCGCTGATTTACTTCAGCATTTTGTGTCTGTCTTGGGTGTAAACCAGCATCTGCTGTTCCTCCCCACACATGACTATTTCACCCCCCCTGACTGCAAGGAAAATTGGGCCCATTGCCACCTGCATTTATACCAAACCAAGAAGTAATCTTGTACATGAAACATCTTGCCTCCATGTTTGTCTTGGCCACAGATGCATTCCACCAGCTTCATATGATATCGATGAATACCCGAGCAGTTAGATTTGGCCTTAACGTGGCAGTTCACTGAATGAATGTCTGTAAGTGTGGAAAAGGCCCTAAGGCTTGAAGCTAAGCAACTGTGTAAGGTACACAAAAATGCTGGAGAAACTCAGCGGGTGCAGCAGCATCTATGGAGTGAAGGAAATAGGCAACGTTTCGGGCCAAAATCCTTCTTCAGACTGATAGGGGGGCCCCTATTAGTCTGAAGAAGGGTTTCGGGATGAAACGTTGCCTATTTCCTTCACTCCATAGATGCTGCTGCACCCGCTGAGTTTCTCCAGCAATTTTGTGTACCTTCATCCTATCCATATCCTGTCTAACTATTGCTTAAATGTTGGGATAGTCCCAGCCTCAACTACCTCCTCCGGCAGCTCGTTCCACACACCCACCGCCCTTTGTGTGAAAAAGTTACCCCTCGGATTCCTATTAAATCTTTGAACCTATGTCCTCTGGTCCTCTATTCCCCTACTCTGGGCAAGAGACTCTGTGCATCTACCCGATCTATTCCTCTCATGATTTTATACACCCCTATAAGATCACGCTATGCGACGTTTGAAGAAGGGTCTCGACCAGAAACGTCATCCATTCCTTCTCTCCAGAGATGCTGCCTGTCCCTTTTTTGGTCTATATTCGGTTTAAAGCAGCATGTGCAGTTCCTTCCCACACACACTCTGTCTCTGTCACATTGGAACTGCGATACATCTGTACAACAGGACCTTTGCGGGTCACAATTATGAGCCTGGTTTCCTAAAGTTAAACATAAGGCAGCTGAGAGTCCTCGTCGTATTGATGGCAGTAAAACGCATGAACGGGCTTCTATCCTTGAGGGAAAGACTCGGAGCAGATGCTAAT
Source organism: Amblyraja radiata (assembly GCF_010909765.2). NCBI lineage: Eukaryota > Metazoa > Chordata > Chondrichthyes > Rajiformes > Rajidae > Amblyraja > Amblyraja radiata. Next base: position 34,444,618 of record NC_045980.1, read on the forward strand.
GAGAAGCAGGAGCAACATGGAGCCTAACTCTCTCTCAGAGCCAAAGGCAGACACAAAAAGCTGGAGTATCTCCGCGCAACAGGCAACATCTCCGGAGAGAGGGAGCACACTGATTACATCCTTTCAGGGCAGGCGCAGTGGTAGAGTCGCTGCCTCTCAGCGCTCACAGCGCCGGAGACCCCGGGATCCATCCCAACCTCGGGCGCTGTCTGTGTGGAGTTTGTCCGTTCTCCCCGTGATTTTCTCCAAGATCTTCGGTTTAGAAACATAGAAAATAGGTGCAGGAGGAGGCCATTCGGCCCTTCGAGCCAGCACCGCCATTCATTGTGATCATGGCTGATCGTCCCCTATCAATAACCTGTGCCTGCCTTCTCCCCATATCCCTTGACTCCACTAGCCCCTAGAGCTCGATCTAACTCTCTCTTAAATCCATCCAGTGCCTTGGCCTCCACTGCCCTCTGTGGCAGGGAATTCCTCAAATTCACAACTCTCTGGGTGAAAACGGTTTTACTCACCTCAATCTTAAATGACCTCCCCTTTATTCTAAGACTGTGTGTGGCCCCTGGTTCTGGACTCGCCCAACATTGGGAGTGCGTTTCCTTCCACACTCCGCATACGTACAGGACTTTGTGGGTTAATTGGATCGGTATAAAATGTAAATTGCCCCTCGTGTGTGTAGGATTGTGTTAGTGTGCGGGGATCGCTGGTTGGTGCGGACTGGGTGGGCCGAAGGGCCTGTTTCCGTGCTGTAATTCTAGACTGGACACAGGTTTACGCCGATTTAATAGGAACATGAGGGGTGACGTTTTTACACTGAGGGTGGTGGATATATGGAATGAGCTGCCAGAGGAGGCCGTTAAACCTCCACCATTTTGAAGAACTCTGAACTAGAAGGGCCAGCCAAGATGGTACGGTTTTCACACTCTTTCCAGCTTAACGATCGTCTTCTTGTAGATGAGCGATCAAAACTGAACACAATACTATAAATGTTTATTAAACCTTGCGATAGACCCAGCCTCAACTACCTCCTCCGGCAGCTCGCTCCATACACCCACCACCCTTTGTGTGTGAAAAAGTTAAGACTCTCCCTTCGCCTTTAACCAATGTCTTCTGCAAATTTTGACTTTGTTGATTGAAATTTATTTTTTTTGCACGTAAGATCAAATTTTGTTTTGTAGTGCAAAATCTTTGGGCAGTAATTTCGGAAAAATCAGGTTTAAAATGCGGTAGGGTTTATGCAAGAAGTTTGAACTATGACACAAATTATTGACGGTATGTATGAAACATCTGCCTGGGCAGATTGTTCATGCAGATCGCAGACCTATGAAGTCAGCGTTGTTCCGATGTTGGCCTCTTTAGGGACTTACTCACATTTAGGTTTAACTTTCCCTTTTAAGTTTTTGCGTTTTAGTCAGAGTCTGTGGGTTTAGTCAGAGGGCGGAGGAGGCCGGTTCACTGTATTGCGTACAGTTTTGGTCTCCTAATCTGAGGAAAGACATTCTTGCCATAGAGGGGGTACAGAGAAGGTTCACCAGACTGATTCCTGGGATGTCAGGACTTTCATATGAAGAAAGACTGGATAGACTCGGCTTGTACTCGCTAGAATTTAGAAGATTGAGGGGGGATCTTATAGAAACTTACAAAATTCTTAGGGGGTTGGACAGGCTAGATGCAGGAAGATTGTTCCCGATGTTGGGGAAGTCCAGAACAAGGGGTCACACAGTTTAAGGATAAGGGGGAAATCTTTTAGGACCGAGATGAGGAAAACATTTTTCACACAGAGAGTGGTGAATCTCTGGAATTCTCTGCCACAGAATGTAGTTGAGGCCAGTTCATTGGCTATATTTAAGAGGGAGTTAGATGTGGCCCTTGTGGCTAAAGGGATCAGGGGTTATGGAGAGAAGGCAGGTACAGGATACTGAGTTGGATGATCAGCCATGATCATATTGAATGGCGGTGCAGGCTCGAAGGGCCGAATGGTCTCTACTCCTGCACCTATTGTCTATGTTTCTATGTTTCTATGTTCTCTGGATACTTTCAAGCTAGAAAGCTAGATAGAGCTCTTAAAGATAGCAGAGTCAGGGGATATGGGGAGAAGGCAGGAATGGTGTACTGATTGGGGATGATCAGCCATGATAGAAACATAGAAACATAGAAAATAGGTGCAGTTGTAGGCAATTCGGCCCATCGAGCCTGCACCGCCATTCAATATGATCATGGCTGATCATCCAACTCAGTATCCTGTACCTGCCTTCTCTCCATACCCCCTGATCCCTTCAGCCACAAGGGCCACATCTAACTCACTCTTAAATATAGCCAATGAACTGTGGCCTCAACTACCTTCTGTGGCAGAGAATTCCAGAGATTCACCACTCTCTGTGTGAAAAATGTTTTTCTCATCTCGGTCCTAAAAGATTTCCCCCTTATCCTTAAATCCCCCTTATCCATTGAATGGCGGTGCTGGCTCGAAGGGCCGAATGGCCAACTCCTGCACCTATTGTCTATTGTCTTTAGACATACAGTCCTGTTCATAGGTTCTCGGAGCAGTATTAGGCCATTCGGCCCATCGAGTCTACTCCGCCATTCAATCACGGCTGATCTATCTCTCCCTCTCAACCCCATTCCCCTGCCTTCTCCCCGTGACCCCTGACACCGGCACTAACCAAGACTTGTCCGCGCTGACCAGCGATCCCACCGTACACTAACACTAGTCATACACAGACAAGGGACAATTTACATGCTTTACAGAAGCCAATTAACCTACAAACCTGCAGGTCTTTGGAGTGTGGGAGGAAACCGGAGCGCCCGGAGAAAACCCACGTGGTCACAGGGAACTTGTGGTAAAATTGCAAACTGTCCCTAGTGTGTAAGATAGTGTTAGTGTACGGGGTGGACTCGGTGGGCCGAAGGGCCTGTTCCATGCTGTATCCCTAAACTAAAATAACAAGCATAAATACACTCAACACACACGCACTCGGGGAGAACGTACAAACTCCGTACATTTGTAGTTTCGACTGTGGATCTGTATTTTTAATAAATACAGCCAGTCTGGTTTGAGACCGAGGCAGGTGGCCAGGTATTTAGCTGCCTTATAACAGGGCCTGGGGCACATTGCACACTCCCAATATATATGACAGGGCCTTCCATTCACCAGGCCCTGATCTCTCGGCTGCCAAGGTGTGGTCCAATCCTGCTGGCATTCTGCTGAGCTCAGCACTTTTGTTTAATTGTTCCCAGAGAACCAAATCAATCCGAAACGCAATCATTCTCTTGAGGCCTTCCTTGCACCTGTGTGGAGTTTACTTGTGTGATCATCGCAACGCCTTGGAGGGGTTATTAGCCTCTGCTTGCCTCTCCATAACACCACTGTTTTAAAAAAAGTCAGAGTCTTAGAGTCATAGAGTGATACAGTGCGGAAACAGGCCCTTCGGCCCAACTTGCCCGTACCGGCCAACAGGCCCCCAACTACACTAGTCCCACCTGCCTGCATTTGCCCCATATCCCTCCAACCCTGTCCTATCCATGTACCTGTCTAACTGTGTCTTAAACGATGTGATAGTCCCAGCCTCAACTACCTCCTTCGGCAGCTCGTTCCATACACCCACCACCCTCAGTGTGGAAAAGTTGCCCCATAGATTCCTATTAAATCTTTCCCCCTTCACCTATGTCCTCTGGTCCTCGATTCACCTACTCTGGGCAAGAGACTCTGTGCGTCTACCCAGTCTATTCCTCTCATGATTTTATACACGTCTATAGGCACCCCTCATCCTCCTGCGATCCAAGGAATGGAGTCCCAGCCTACTCAACCTCTCCCTGTAGCTCAGACCCTCGAGCCCTGGCAACATCCTCGTAAATCTTCTCTGTGCCCTTTCCAGCTTGACAACGCCTTTCCTATAACACGGTGCCCAGGACTCAACACAATACTCTAAATGCGGCCTCACCAATGTCTTGTACAACTGCAACATGGCCTCCCAACCTCTATACTCAAGAGTCAAGAGAGTTTATTGTCATGTGTCCCTGATAGGACAATGACATTCTTGCTTTGCTTCAGCACAACAGAACATAGTAGGCATTGACTACAGAACAGATCAGTGTGTCCATATAGCATTATATACGTAAATACACACATGAATAAATAAACTGATAAAGTGCAAATAACAGAAAGTGGTTGTTAATAATCAGAGTTTTGTCCGAGCCAAGTTTAATAGCCTGATGGCTGTGGGGAAGTAGCTATTCCTGAACCTGGTCGTTGCAGTCTTCAGGCTCCTGTACCTTCTACCTGAAGGCAGCAGGGAGATGAGTGTGTGGCCAGGATGGTGTGGGTCCTTGATGATACTGCCAGCCTTTTTGAGGCAGCGACTGCGATAAATCCCCTCGATGGAAGGGAGGTCAGAGCCGATGATGGACTGGGCAGTGTTCACTACTTTTTGTTGTCTTTTCCGCTCCTGGGCGCTCAAGTTGCCGAACCAAGCCACGATGCAACCGGTCAGCATGCTCTCGACTGTGCACCTGTAGAAGTTAGAGAGAGTCCTCCTTGACAAACCGACTCTCCGTAATCTTCTCAGGAAGTAGAGGCGCCTGATGAGCTTTCTTAATAATTGCATCAGTGTTCTCGGACCAGGAGAGATCTTCAGAGATGTGCACGCCCAGGAATTTGAAGCTCTTGACTGATGCTGTGACTGATGAAGGCCAATGTGCCGAATGCCAAATGCGATCAGTGACTCCACCTTCAAGGAACTATGTACCTACCTAAGGAAGGAAAACATTTATGTTCGTATGTTGCTCTTTCTAGTCTTCACAATCTAATGACATTCCGATGCAAAACTATTGGTATAGGGTGGTATTGCAGTAAGCATCTCAATGCTCCAAGCACTTGACCTAGGTTTGATCGTGGCTGATCCACCTCTCCCTCAAGTTGCAGCTTTAGTTCATCTCAGTTATGTTTAGAGATACAGCACGGAAACAGGCCCTTCGGCCCACCGAGTCCGTGCCGGCCAGCGATCACCCCGTACACTAGCTCTATCTCCACTAGCTCCAGAACCAGGGGCCACAGTTTAAGAATAAGGGGTAAGCCATTTAGAACGGAGACGAGGAAACGCTTTTCCTCACAGAGAGTTGTGAGCGTGTGGAATTCTCTGCCTCAGAGGGCGGTGGAGGCCGGTTCTCTGGAAACTTTCAAGAGAGAGCTGGATAGGGCTCTTAAAGATAGCGGAGTCAGGGGATATGGGGAGAAGGCAGGAACAGGGTACTGATTGGGGATGATCAGCCATGATCACATTGAATGGCGGTGCTGGCTCGAAGGGCCGAATGGCCTACTCCTGCACCTATTGTCTATTGCCTATTGTCTATACTACACAGACGAGCAACAATTTACAATTTTTACCGAAGCCAATTAACCTACAAAACCTGTTCGTCTTTGGAGTGTGGGAGGGAACCGGAGCGCCCGGAGTAAACCCACGCGGGTCACGGTGGAGAACGTGCAAACTCCGTCCAGACAGCACCCCGTAGTCAGGATGGATCCCGGGTCTCCCGGCGCTGTGAGGCAGCAACTCTACCGCTGCTGCTTTATAAAACTGCGGAGAAACTGGTTTCAAACGTTTAAGAAACACTCGGTCAGGTGCATGGATAGGACGGGTTTAGAGGGGTGTGGGCCAAACGCAGGCAGGTGGGGGGGACTAGTGTAGATGTGGGCCGGGTAGTGGGCAAGTTGGGCCGAAGGGCCTGTCTCCACGCTGTATCTCTCTGGGACTCTACCGCAGTGTAAATTGAATTGTTTTTCCCCGACACTGTGTCCCAGTGCCAGCCTTCTTCACCAACGTGTTTCCGATGGGGCCGGGGGTATAAATGTGGGTCAAATGAAGCGTAAGGTTTCCATGGCAGTACTAATGAATGTCATTAGCTCAGCAAGCTGATACATATCTCATTAAATTTCAATGACTTCTACACATGGAGCTTGGCGTAGCAAGCATAGGCCGTGCCCCCAAAAACATCGGCCGTCTACACAGTGTCAGAGGGAGGATGCATTTTTAAGGGGGGCTCCCGATGATCACCTGTTCCGCAGATACCACCCGCCGTGCCAGCCCCGTTACTTTTCAAGATGCCTTAAATGCAACGAAGAGGGCTCCAGATAGAATATAGGATGAAATGGAGCTGAGAGAGAGAGAGGGGGGGGGGGGAGGGGAGGGGAGGACTCAGGGGACTTTGCAAAGTGGATGCGTTTCGTTTTTCTCCGCAGCGCAACTAGAGGCATCACGAGATCATAAGTGATAGGAGTAGTATCAGGCCATTCGGCCCATCAAGTCTACCCCACCATTCAATCGTGGCTGATCGATCCCTCCCTCCCAAACCCCCGTTCTACTGCCTTCTCCCCGTGACCCCTGACACCTGGAGACATACAGCACAGAAACAGGCCCTTCAGCCCATCATGCCCACGGCTGCCATCAATCACCCATTTAAACACTGACCCTACACTAATTGTACATTATATTCTCTCTCAGATTCCACCATCACCACAGAGGGTGGTGGGTGTACGGAACGAGCTGCCGGAGGAGGTAGTTGAGGCTGGGACTATCCCAACGTTTAAGAAACAGTTAGACAGGTACATGGATAGGACAGGTTTGGAGGGATGTGGACTAAACGCGGGGCAGGTGGGACTAGTGTAGATGGGACATGTTGGCTGGTGTGGACAAGTTGGGCCGAAGGGCCTGTTTCCACGCTGTATCACTCTATGCCTCTATAACTAGAAGAAATTATTTAACAGGATGCATCACACACACTCACACACACTCACACACACACACTCACACACACACTAACACACACACACACACACTCACACACTCACATACACACTCACACTCTCACACACACACACACACACACACACACACACACTTACACACACTCACTCACACACACACACACACACACTCTCACACAGACGCGCACACACTCACACACACACAGACACACACACTCGCACACACAGACACACACTCTCACACAGACACACACACACACAGACACACTCTCACACAGACACACACACACACACACACACACACACACACACTCACACACACACACGCAGACACACACACTCACACACACAAACACACACACACACACACACACACACACTCACACACACACAGACACACACACTCACACACACACACTCACACACACACTCACACACACACTCACTGTAAATAATATAATAATTGAGAAACCAAGTTCAGTGTGTGTGTATACTGTATACACAAATGCATATATATATATGTCTCAAGGTCACGTTACAATTACCTTGCACTAATCCTTGTTCCCTTTACCATGTGCCTGTATACTGTGGATGGATCGATTGTAATCATGTTCAGGTTAGTTCAGTTAAGAGATACAGCAGGGAAACAGGCCCTTCGGCCCACCGAGTCCATGCCGACCAGCAATCCCCGCACATTAACACTATCCTGTGCATGCCAGAGACAATTTACATTTATACTGAAGCCAGTTAACCTATAAACCTGCACGTCTTTGGAGTGCGGGAGGAAACTGAAGATCTCGGAGAAAACCCACGCAGGTCACGGGGAGAACGCACAGACTCCGTACAGACAGCGCCCGTAGTCAGGATCGAACCCGGGACTCCGGCGCTGTGAGGCAGCAACTCTACCGTTGCGCCACCGAGCCCACTAATCGTCTTGCCGTTCCGCTGACTGGGTAGCACGCAACGAAAGCTTTTCACTGTACCTCGGTACACGTGACAATAAACTAAACTCAACTCAAACTCAAACCTACAGGCCCGTGACGTGACATCCCTCTCCTGTGCTGACCTGCCCGTGTGTCCTGGGAAAACCTCTGCACTTTTCCCTGCCTATATATATGAAAAGAGAGACAGACAAAGCTGGAGTAACTCAGCGGGACAGGCAGCATCTCTGGAGAGAAGGAATGGGTGACGTTTCGGGTCGAGACTCTTCTGAGTTTGAAAATGACTCACTGAGGTTTATTCATAGACCCATGCACTATCGATGACCTTTCTGAATGACTTTCTGAACTCTCGATGATGTGAACTGAGTATTCGGTGTTAGTCTAACCATCGATACTGCCGGGGACATTTTGTCGTGGAGAACTTTCACTCTTGAGACTACAGAGAATGCAGCGCCGGAGACCCCGGTTCGATCCTGTCCACGGCTGCTGTCTGTACGGAGTTTGTACGTTCTCCCCGTGACCGGCGTGGGTTTTCTCCAGGTGCTCTGGTTTCCTCTCGTTTGGGCCGTTGAGTCTGCTCTGCCATTCGATCATAGAAACATAGAAACATAGGTGCAGGAGGAGGCCATTCGGCCCTTCGAGCCAGCACCGCCATTCATTGTGATCTTGGCTGATCATCCCCAATCAATGACGCGTGCCTGCCTTCTCATGGCTGATCTATCTTTCCATCTCAACCCCAATTTCCTGTTATATTCAGATTCAGGGACAGTTTCTTCCCGGCTGTTATCAGGCAACTGAACCATCCTATCACCAACCAGAGAGCGGTCCTGACCTCCCATCTACCTCATTGGAGACCCTCAGACTTTACTGGACTTTATCTTGCGCTAATCCTTGTTCCCTTTACCATGTGTCTGTATACTGTGGATGGATCGATTGTAATCATCTTCAGGTTAGTTTAGTTAAGAGATACAGCGGGGAAACAGGCCCTTCGGCCCACCGAGTCCATGCCGTCCAGCAATCCCCGCACACTAACATTATTGGGACGACAGATGGCACAATGGGCTGAGTGTTCGGCTGGCAATCGGAAGGTAGCCGGTTCGAATCCCGCTTGGAGTGCATACTGTCGTTGTGTCCTTGGGCAAGACACTTCACCCACCTTTGCCTGTGTGTGAATGTCTGTGAGTGATTGGTGGTGGTCGGAGGGGCCGTAGGCGCAGATTGGCAGCCACGCTTCCGTCAGTCTGCCCCAGGGCAGCTGTGGCTACAGAAGTAGCTTACCACCACCGAGTGTGACTGAGGAGTGAATGAATAATGCGATGTAAAGCGCCTTGAGTATTAGAAAGGCGCTATATAAATCCCATCCATTATTATTATTACTATCCTGTGCATGCCTGAGACAATTTACATTTATACCAAGCCAGTTAATCTATAAACCTGCATGTCTTTGGAGAGTGGGAGGAAACTGAAGATCTCGGGGAAAACCTACGCAGGTCACGGGGGGGAACGCACAAACTCCGTACAGACAGCACCCGTAGCCGGGATCGAACCCGGGTCTCCGGCGCTGTGAGGCAGCAACTCTACCGCTGCGCCACCATCCTTCCCAATCCTCTTGCTGACTGGTTAGCACGTCATGAAAGCTTTTCACTGTACCTCGGTACACGTGACAATAAACTAAACTCAACTCAAACTCAAACTCACAGGCCCGTGACCTGACATCCCTCTCCTGTGCTGACCTGCCCGTGTGTCTTGGGAAAACCTCTGCACTTTCCCCCGCATTTATATATGGGAAAGATAGACACAAAATGCTGGAGTAACTCAGCGGGACGGGCAGCATCTCTGGAGAGAAGGAACGGGCGACGTTTCGGGTCGAGACCCTTCTTCAGACTGAGAGTCGGGGGAGAGGGAGACACAGAGATATGGAAGGGAAGGTGTGAAAAGGAGAGATCAAAGGAGACACAGGTCAAAGAAAATGCAGAATAGATAATTGTTAGCTCAGGGAAGCTGTCAACAAAGCATACAGAGGTAAAATTTAATCAGGAGGGCAGTCAGACTGGTGGGGGAGGGAGGGGGGGAGGGGGAGGGAGAGGAAGGGGGAGGGAGGGAGAGAGGAAAAGCAAGGGGTTACTTGAAGTTAGAGAAGTTAAGTCAAGATTTAAGAGAGTTTATTGTCATGTGTCCCAGATAGGACAATGAAATTCTTGCTTTGCTTCAGCACAACAGAACATAGTCGGCATTGACTACAGAACAGATCAGTGTGTCCATATACCATTATATAAATATATACACACATGAATAAATAAACAGATAAAGTGCAAATAACAGATAATGGGCTATTAATGTTCAGAGTTTTGTCCGAGCCAAGTTTAATAGCCTGATGGCTGTGGGGAAGTAGCTATTCCTGAACCTTGTCGTTACAGTCTTCAGGCTCCTGTACCTTCTACCTGAAGGTAGCGGGGAGATGAGTGTGTGGCCAGGATGGTGTGGGTCTTTGATGATACTGCCAGCCTTTTTGAGGCAGCGACTGCGATAAATCCCCTCGATGGAAGGAAGGTCAGAGCCGATGATGGACAATGTTCATACCACTGGGGTGTGAGCTGCCCAAGCGGAATATGAGGTGCTGTTCCTCCAATTTGCGCTGGGCCTCACTCTGACAGTGGAGAAGGCCCAGGACAGTGTGCGAATGGGAGTGGGAGTCAACGTGTCTGGCAACGGGGAGATTAGGTAGGTTTAGGCGGACTGAGCGTAGGTGTTCAGCGAAACGATCGCCATGTCTTCTCACCAAAGTTAGACACGAAACGCTGGAGTAACTCAGGGGGACGGGCAGCATCTATGGAGAGATTGTTAAGGGCTTGGACACGCTAAAGGCAGGAAACACGTTCCCGATGTTGCGGGAGTCCAGAACCAGGGGCCACAGTTTAAGAATAAGGAGTAAGCCATTTAGAACGGAGACGAGGAAACACTTTTTCTCACAGAGAGTGGTGAGTCTGTGGAATTCTCTGCCTCAGAGGGCGGTGGAGGCCGGTTCTCTGGATGCTTTCAAGAGAGAGCTGGATAGGGCTCTTAAAAATAGCGGAGTCAGGGGATATGGGGAGAAGGCAGGAACGGGGTACTGATTGTGGATGATCAGCCATGATCACATTGAATGACGGTGCTGGCTCGAAGGGCCGAATAGCCTACTCCTGCGCCTATTGTCTATTGTCTATTGAGAGAAGGAATAGGTGACGTTTCGGGTCGAGACCCTTCTTCAGACACTCTGTGTTGTGAGCTGCAGCCTATATATGGTGTAAGGTGGTAGGATTTAAGGTCCTTTATGACTCTAAGATGCAATGGTTGAGAGATCTGTGTGAAAGCTGTCAAGTTTTGTTGATGTTTGTTTGAAGATGACTCACTGAGGTTTATTCATAGACCCATGCACTATCGATGACCTTTCTGAATGACTTTCTGAACTCTCGATGATGTGAACTGAGTATTCGATGTTAGTCTAACCATCGATACTGCCGGGGGCATTTTGTCGTGGATAATTTTCACTCTTGAGACTACCTAGACCTCGTGTGTCGGAAGGAACTGCAGATGCTGGTTTAAACCGAGGATGGCCACAAAATGCTGGAGTAACTCAGCGGGACAAGCAGCATCGCCGGAGAGAAGGAGTGGGCGACGTTTCTTCAGACTAAGAGTCAGGGGAGAGTGAGACGCAGAGATAAGGAAGTGTGAGGTGTGAAAACAAGACAAAAGGGGATGCTGATCAAGGAACTATAGACCATTGTAAAAGCCCTGTCCCACTGTACGAGTTCATTCAAGAGCTCACCCGAGTTTAAAAAAAATCAAACTCGTGGTAAGCACATAGAATGTACGTAGCGGGTACGTCGGAGCTTGGGATGTCTCTTAGCGGCTCGTAACACTAACGGCAGGTACTCGGGAAACGCGGGAAACGCGGTAAGCTCGTGAAGTTTTCAACGTTGAAAAATGTCCACGAGAACCCCGAGTACTCACGAGCGGCTATTAGCGTAAATCTCCGAGTTTGAATCAGGGGAAACTCGGGAGACCTCTTGAATGAACTCGTACAGTGGGACAGTGGTTTTAGCTGGGAGTAGGTGACAACGAAGCAAACAGAGATAACATGTAGTAAGACAGACACAAAGTGCTGGAATAACTCAGCGGGACAGGCAGCATCTCTGGAGAGAAGGAATGGGCGATGTTTCGGGTCGAGACCCTTCTTCAGACTGAGAGTCAGGGGAGGGGAAGTGGGGTCTAGAGATATGGAAGTGTGTGCCGTGGCAGGGAGAACGTACACACTCCACACAGACTGAAGAAGGGTCTCGACCCGAAACGTCACCCATTCCTTCCCTCCAGAGATGCTGCCTGTCCCGCTGAGTTACTCCGGCATTTTGTGTCTGTCTTCGGTGTAAACCAGTGTCTGCAATTCCTTCCGACAATCAAAATGCAGCGAGGGGTTTGATTTGAGGGCCGATAGTTTACAGGCAGTTTGGTAACAGAATGGAATTGCTGGCACATGCAGTGACATCTGATGGGAGACACCCTCTTCAAGACCTAACCAGACAAACAGGAACTGGAGAGAGGAACTGGAGTCAGTGACCAAAGTGGTTTCAGGCTTGCCAAAGGGAGTTCCAGTGTGTTTGGGCCCGCATTGTAATGTGTTATTGTCCCGTATAACTGCCAATAGATGCAGGGGAGACACAAACCATGGTTCAGTAGGGGGACACGGTGTCGCAGCGGTAGAGTTGCTGCCTCACGGCGTCAGAGACCCGCGTTCGATCCCGACTACGGGCTGTCTGTACGGAGTTTGTACGTTCTCCCCATGGCCCGTGTGGGTTTTCTCCGGGTGCTCCGGTTTCCTCCCACACTCCAAAGTCGTACAGGTTTGTAGGTTAATTGGCTTCGGTATGAATGTAAATACAATACCGCTTATTGTCATTTGAACCTCAAATGAAGTTCAACGGAAATTTGGTTTCTGCAGCCATGCAACAAGACAAGAACCAAGACACACAACCAACACAATTTACACACACATCCATCACAGTCCTCCTCACTGTGATGGAAGGCAAAGTCTTGTCTCTCCCCTGCACTCTCCATTCTTCTCCCGATGTCAAAGCCCCCGGAGGGCGATGGTACGTCCCGCGGCCGTTAAAGCCGCGCCGGGCGATGTAAGGTCGTTATCAACCCCACAATTCGGGCGGGAGAAGTTGCCGTTGCGGGAGCTCCGAAAAGCGGTCTCCCACCAGGGACCCGCGAGCTCCCGATGTCACCGTCCACTGGGCCTGTGTCCGGAGCCTCCGAAGCTCCGAAGTCGGGTCGCAGCCGCGCGCCGCCACAGCTCTCCACGCTCTGAAGCCGGCCAACTCCACGATGGTGAGTCCGCGACTGGAGCCCCCGGGTCGTTCCGGTTGGAGGCCGCTCCACGGTGCAAGGCCCCAACGACAACGGAGACCCGACAGGGAAAAGGTCGGGTCCCCCCGTACAGGGAAGAGATTTAAAAGTTTACCGCCCCCCACACATACACAGTTAAAAACAACACATACAAACCACAACCAAACCATACACCCAACAGGACAAAAATAATTTTTTTTTTAAAAAGACAGATGGACTGCAGAGGCCGCTGCCGTGAGGCGCCACGATCTCTTTGTGCCTAGTGTGTGAGGATCTGTGAGTCCATCTAAAAGTAGAACACACAATGCTGGAGTAACATGACAGATCAGGCAGCATCTCTGGAGGACATGGATAAGCCACGTTTCGGGTCGGGACACCTTCTTCGGATGTCTAGAGTTGAAACGTTGGCTATCCGTGTTCTCCAGAGATATTGCCCACCCGGCCAGTCAAGGTTTCCACAGCACTTTGTGTTGTGTACAAGATTCCAGCATCTGCAAGTTCTTGTGTCTGCTTATCTAAAAGTCTCTTAAACACCGTATCTCCCTGCACCGCTACACTTGGCAGCGCGTTCCAGGCACCCACTGTGTAAAAAAACTTTCAACCTTCCTTCATTGCAAGAGGAATTGAGTATAGGAGCAAAGATGTCCTTCTGCAGTTGTACAGAGACCTAGTGAGACCACACCTGGAGTATAGCTATTGGAATGCAGGGTGACTTGGACAGGTTGGGGGAGTGGGCAGATGCATGGCAGATGACGTTTAAAGCGGATAAATGTGAGCTTATCCACTTTGGTAGCAAAAACAGGAAGACAGATTACTATCTAAATGACGTTGTTGGGAAAAGGGGAAGTACAATGGGATCTGGGGGTCCTTGTACATCAGTCTATGAAAGTAAGCATGCAGGTACAGCAGGCAGTGAAGAAAGCGAATGGCCTTTATAACAAGAGGAATCGAATATCGAAGCAAATAGGTCCTTCTCAAGTTGTACAGAGCCCTAGTGCGACCACACCTGGAGTATTGTGTGCAGTTTTGATCCCCTAATTTGAGGAAGGACATTCTTGCTATTGAGGGAGTGCAGCGTAGGTTTACCAGGTTAATTCCTGGGATGGCGGGACTGACATATGATGAAGGATTCCACACTATGATGATGGAACGACTGGGCTTGTATACTCTGGAATTTAGGATGAGAGGATATCTTACAGAAACATGTAAAATTCTTAAGGGATCGGACAGGCTAGATGCAGGAAAAATGTTCCCGATGTTGGGGGAGTCCAGAACCAGGGGTCACAGTTTAAGAATAAGGGGTCGGCCATTTAGTTCTGAGATGAGGAGAAACTTTTTCACCCAGAGAGTTGTGAATCTGTGGAATTCTCTGCCACAGAAGGCAGTGGAGGCCAATTCACTGGATGTTTTCAAGAGAGAGTTAGATATAGCTGTTAGGGCTAACGGAATCAAGGGATATGGGGGAGAAAGCAGGAACGGGGTACTGATTGGGGATGATCAGCCATAATCATATTGAATGGCGGTGCTGGCTCGAAGGGCCGAATGGCCTACTCCTGCACCTATTGTCTATGTTTCTACAGGGGTATGTTTACCGCTTCACTTCCTGAAGTCGTTCGCTGCTGAGATTGGGGGAAAGATTGTTGTCTTGAGACCAGGACACGAGGCCAGTAGCACGGACGTGTTGGGCTGAAGGGCCTGTTTCCTTGTTGTATGTCTCTGTGACTCGAAACAAATAGCCCTCTCTCAGAGAGCGCCCAGCTGCCTCTGGGAATAGAAGCCTCTCGGCCACACTGAGCCCGCTCGACTTGGAGCAGCTGTTACATCTTTGGAGACCAGACGAAGTGAGTGTGGCAGAGGAAGCTGTTGACAGTGGGATGTAGAATGTCCGATTCTGCGCTGGGACCACAGCCAAGAACAACATTGACGTACACTGTGACCCTATAGAGCCGTCACTCACTGGGCTGCAACACTGAGACAGAATAGTTTCGTTTAGTTTGGAGACACAGCGCGGAAACAGGCCCTTCGGCCCCACCGGGTCCGCGCTGAACGGCGATCCCCGCACACTAACACTATCCCACACACGCACACACACACACTAGGGACAATTTACAATTTTGCCAAACCAATTAACCTGCAGACTTGCAGGACTTTGGAGTGTGGGAGGAAACCGAAGATCTCAGGGAGTACACACATCCTGAAGCCGCGGTCTCCAGTGGGAAAGTGCCGATTCGGGCGCTCCAAGCCGCGGAGTGTGTTCGGAGATTGAATCATCCCGACGAGAGGGCCTGTACATCCGGCCGTCCGTAGCGGTGACTACGGAGCAGTTATGGCCCCGACCACGGGTGAACAAGGAGGAGGACTGGCAGAACCTTGTTGCCTTCCACCACCAGTGAAGAATGCTGTGGTGGATGTTTGTGTTAAATTCTATTGTGCATGTTGTGTGTTCTTTTTTTAAGTGTATCGTTGCTGGCAAATTCATTTCACTGCACCTTCGGGTGCATGTGACGAATAAATTTGACTTTGACTTTGACTAGGGACAAACATTACATTTACACCAAGCCATTTAACCTACAAACCTGCACGTCTTTGGAGTGTGGGAGGAGACTGAAGATCGATGTGAAAACCCACACAGGTCACGGGGAAAACGTGCAAACTCCGTAGAGACAGCACCCTTAGTCGGGATCGAACCCGGGTCTCTGGTGCTGTAAGCACTGTAAGGCAGCAACTCTACCGCTGTGCCACAATGCTGCATGTTATAAAGTAGTTTGTTATATAATTATACATTGATATCTATATATATTCATTTATGTATGTGTATGTACACAATATATATCTTTGCAACCTGTGTCAGATAAAGAATTCAAAGTTACCTGATTTTTTTCCCCACTCTAAGTATCAAGTTTCAAACAGTTCAACACCTGAGCTGCTGGCTTTGAGTTAAAGGCTAAGACATGTTTTAGGCCGGGCTGCCAATTCCATACAGAGCCTCCTTTGTTTGGAACCGAAATAGGAACGGATTGCAGTTGCGTCTCCGATGTGATGTGGGGGAGGTTCACCTTGCACTGAACAGGTGATGTTCTTTCGGTTTGATCGCCCTGTAGTGTAGTTTAGAGATACAGTGTAGAAACAGGCCCTTCGGCCCACCGAGTCCGCACCGACCAGCGATCCCCGCACACTTAACGCCATCCTACACCCACTCGAAACAATTTACGCTTACACCGATCCAACCTGTACGTGTTTGGAGTGTGGGAGGAGCACCCGGAGAAAACCCACGCGGGTCACGTGGAGAGCGTGCAAACTCAGCGCAGACAGCGCCGTAGTCTGGATCGAACCGGGGGCTCTGGTGCCGCGAGGCACCGACTCTACCGCTGCGCCTTTAGTTTAGTTTGGAGATACAGCGTGGAAACGGGCCCTTCGGCCAACAGCCTGGGGCTGGGCTGGGCTGGGCCGGGCTGGGCTGGGCTGGGCCGGGCTGGGCCGGGCTGGGCCGGTCTGGGGCTGGGCTGGGCTGGGCTGGGCAGCGCCGGGCGCCGCTCCTGGACGCCAAGCACGTGGACCGCACGCGGCCTGCAGCGGCGGAGGACACCACGGCCGCGCTTGGCCAGGCCAACCCTGCAACATCGCCATGACAACGGGCCTACACGGTCGGGTCCAGACCCTCCACTTACAACAACTGGGTAATGGCCCCAACAGACGACTCTGTGCAGGAAGGAACTTCAGATGCTGCTAAAATCCCAAGACAGACACAAAAAAGCTGGACTAAACTCAGCAGAGACAGGCAGCATCTCTGGAGAGACAGGAACGGGTGGCGTGTCGGGTCGAGACCCTTCCTCAGACCCCTGTATACTGTCTCAGTGCGCGACTGCTGTACACGTGTACTGTGTCTCAGGGTGTGGGAGGAAACCGGAGCACCCGGAGAAAACCCACGCGGGTCACGGGGAGAGCGTGCAAACTCCGCGCAGACAGCACCCGTAGTCGGGATCGAACCGGGGACTCTGGCGCTGTGAGGCAGCAACTCTACCGCTGCAGTTCTGGGACAGTCTGCATCGGACATGAACAGCCGGCATGCAGAACAAAGACGTCAGCAAGTTCCAACTGGTATCAACTAATGCAATCAATCCATTTCACAAACGTTTCATTATATTTTTTAGTACTTGGGGCAAATGAGAAAAATGTCATTCTTCAGCAAATTCCTCATCAAAGCAGCGCTGCCTGAAGTTGTACTTGGGCGAGGGTGTGGTCCCTGTTAAAAATAATTCACCTCCACACACAATCTCTTGCAAGTTGCATTCTTTGCATGCTGTGGCAAGGTGAAGCGCATGGATAGTGCAGGAGGCTTTTTTTTATTAAACACAAAAATTGAATAATCGATTATTGCAGGAATTACATATACAATACCAAACAAACCTGGTCACCGTAATACAAAATGACCTGATTATCCTGGGCCTCATCACAGACAACAATGAGACGGCCTACAGAGAGGAGGTACAGAATTGAGTATAGGAGCAGGGAGGTTCTACTGCAGTTGTACAGGGTCTTGGTGAGGCCACACCTGGAGTATTGCGTACAGTTTTGGTCTCCTAATCTGAGGAAAGACATTCTTGCCATATAGGGAGTACAGAGAAGGTTCACCAGACTGATTCCTGGGATGTCAGGACTTTCATATGAAGAAAGACTGGATAGACTCGGCTTGTACTCGCTAGAATTTAGAAGATTGAGGGGGGGATCTTATAGAAACTTACAAAATTCTTAAGAGGTTGGACAGGCTAGATGCAGGAAAATTGTTCCCGATGTTGGGGAAGTCCAGAACAAGGGGTCACAGTTTAAGGATAAGGGGGAAATCTTTTAGGACCGAGATGAGGAAAACATTTTTCACACAGAGAGTGGTGAATCTCTGGAATTCTCTGCCACAGAAGGTAGTTGAGGCCACAGTTCATTGGCTATATTTAAGAGGGAGTTAGATGTGGCCCTTGTGGCTAAAGGGATCAGGGGGTATGGAGAGAAGGCAGGTACAGGATACTGAGTTGGATGATCAGCCATGATCATATTGAATGGTGGTGCAGGCTCGAAGGGCCGAATGGTCTACTCCTGCACCTATTTTCTATGTTTCTATGTTTCTAAACAGCTGGTGCCAGGAAAATAACCTCTCTCTCAATGTCTGCAGAACTAAAGAGACGATGGTGGACTACAGGACACAGCGGGGGAGTGGACAATGTTGTTAAGGTATTGGACACGCTAGAGGCAGGAAACATGTTCCCGATGTTGGGGGAGTCCAGAACCAGGGGCCACACACAGTTTAAGAATAAGGGGTAATCCATTTAGAACGGAGACGAGGAAACACTTTTTCACACAGAGAGCGGTGAGTCTGTGGAATTCTCAGAGGGCGGTGGAGGCCGGTTCTCTGGATGCTTTCAAGAGAGAGCTAGATAGGGCTCTTAAAGATAGCGGAGTCAGGGGATATGGGGAGAAGGCAGGAACGGGGGTACTGATTGGGGATGATCAGGCATGATCACATTGAATGGCGGTGCTGGCTCAAAGGGCCGAATGGCCTAATCCTGCACCTATTGTCTATTGTTTATTGTCTATTAACACCTCCCCATCCCCTTCGGTGGCGCTGAGGTTGAAAGGGTCAGCAGCTTCAGGTTCCCCGGTGTGCACATCACTGAGGACCTCTTTTGGACACAGTAAGCGAGAAAGCCCCTGAGAAGACTGAGGAAGTTTGGCATGAACGCCAGCATCCTCACAAGCTTCTACAGATGCACCATCGAGAGCCTGCTGATGGGCTGTATCTGCCCACAGCCGCTATATCACCACAGTGAGTGGTGAAGGTGGCACACGGCAAATCACTGGCAACTGTCACCCGGCCATTCAGGACATTTTCCACCGGCGGGCGGTGCCTGCGGAAGGCACACAACATCATCGAGGACCACAGCCACCCAGCACGCAGACTGTTTTCCTTGTTACCGTCAGGCAGGCGATACAGGAGCACGGCTGCATGTATTACCAGACTTAAAGAACATTTTTTATCATCATGCCGACAGGCTTCTCAAAGGTCAAAGGTCAAAAACTTTATTTGCCATTTGTGCTTACACACATAGGAACTCTTGTGCGGCTATTCAGAGAGTCAAGTCAAGTCAAATTAAAAATTAAAATTAAAAATTAAAAAAATTTTAAAAAATTTAAAAAGACACACAGAAGATGCATAATCCATAAAAAAAAACACATACCACTCCAGAAATAAAAAAAAAGAAAATGCCTAAAACCCTATACAAAGGGGAAAGTGAGAGCATTGTAACTTGCACAAACCCTATATCAGGACATCAGTTCATTTTGTTTTGTTTTGGCCAAGAGTCTCACTGTTGCAGGGAAGAAGCTCTTAAAAAAGCGTGTTCTGTTTGTGGCGATACTGTCCGCTCGTCTGTGCCTGAGGTTGTATGTGCAGTTTTTGTGTTTGAGCAGGGAGTGAGCTAGATGTAGTGTGTCTCTGATGATTCTCTCTGCTCTTTTTTGACAGCGCTGTGTGTAGATTGTGTCCATGGAGGGGAGTTCAGTTCTGATGATCCTCTCTGCAGTCTTTATGACTCTTTGCAGAGCCTTCCTCTCTGTATGTGTGGTGTTTCCATACCACACCGTGATGCCTGTGGTGAGGATGCTCTCTATTAGTCCTTTGTAGACCTGGGTGAGAGGGCGACAGTGCAGACCAGCTTTTCTGAGCAGCCTGATGAAGTACAGTCTCTGCTGGGCTATTTTCACTGTGGCTGCAGTGTTCAAAGTCCAGTTCAGATCTGATGTTACTTGTAGTCCCAGGTATCTGTAACTGTCAGCCCTCTCCACCACAGTCCCCTTGATGATGAGGGGCTGCAGGGGGTGTGGATTTTTTCTGAAGTCCATTCTGAACTCATAAACACATCATATATGTTGATTATACTCATCTCCCTGCTACCTTCAGGTAGAAGGTACAGGAGCCTGAAGACTGCAACAACCAGGTTCAGGAATAGTTACTTCCCCACAGCCATCAGGCTATTAAACCTGGCTCGGACAAAACTCTGATTATTAGCAACCACTTTCTGTTATTTGCACTTTACCAGTTTATTTATTCATGTGTGTATATATTTATATCATGGTATATGGACACATTTATCTGTTTTGTAGTAAATGCCTACTATTTTCTGTGTGCTTAAGCAAAGCAAGAATTTCATTGTCCTATACAGGGGACACATGACAATAAACTCACTTGAACTTGAACTTGAACTTATTTTATTTATTATTGCCTTTTACCTACCAATGTCACTTTTATCTTATCTTGTTTTATCTTATATTCTAAACCTTGTAAAATATCATTGCTGAGGCGTGGGTTTTCTCCGGTTGGTCCGGCTTCCTCCCACACTCCAAAGACGTACAGGTCTTAGGTTGACAAAAGTGCTGGAGAAACTCAGGGGGTGCAGCAGCATCTATGGAGCGAAGGAAATAGGCAACGTTTCAGGCCGAAACCCTTCTGGAAATAGGCAACGTTTCAGGACGAAACCCTTCTGGAAATAGGCAACGTTTCAGGACGAAACCCTTCTGGAAATAGGCAACGTTTCAGGACGAAACCCTTCTGGAAATAGGCAACGTTTCAGGACGAAACCCTTCTGGAAATAGGCAACGTTTCAGGACGAAACCCTTCTGGAAATAGGCAACGTTTCAGGACGAAACCCTTCTGGAAATAGGCAACGTTTCAGGACGAAACCCTTCTGGAAATAGGCAACGTTTCGGGACGAAACCCTTCCGGGTTTCGGCCCGAAACGTTGCCTATTTCCTTCGCTCCATAGATGCTGCCGCACCCGCTGAGTTTCTCCAGCGCTTTTGTCTACCGTCGATTTTCCAGCATCTGCAGTTCCTTCTTGAAAATACAGGCCTTAGGTCAATTGGCTTGGTGTAAGTGTAAATTGTCCCCTAGTGTGTGTGTGTAGGGCGGTGTTAATGTGCGAGTTGACGGACTGGGTGGGCCGAAGGGCCTGTTTTCCGCGCCGTATCTCTAAAACTAAAAACTAGACACCAAGGTCCCACGTGAGTAAAACCAGAAGTTGGCTGCCCTCCCACTGAGTCTTCTGGCAGCGATGCGAGTTTGGTCACGTAGGCCTTGCTCATTTCTAACCGCACGACGCCCCGGTTCTTTCTTCCAGAAGTGCAGCAAGACCAAAATATTTGCCCGCATAGCAAAAGCACGATCAGATTAGAGAAGTTGCGGTTTCCTGTTGCTATCTTGAGGTGGTGAGAACCGGTGTGCTTCATATTAACCAGGGTTAGTTTCAACCCTACCTCTTGCCGCCACCAATACTAGATAGACCTTTTGACCTCGGCTTCCACCCAGCAGGACGTAATCCTCTCCGAAACACCTCCGCGATCCCGGCACGGTTGGGAGCGTGCACCACCAGACTTGGGAACAGCTTCTTCCCCCCCTCCCCCCCCCCCCTTTAGTTTAGTTTAGAGCAACAGGCCCTTCGGCCCACCGAGTCCGCGCCGACCAGCGATCCCCGCACGCTGACACCACCCTACACACACACTAGGGACATTCTGAAGCTTCTGTCAGATTCACCTCTACCCCATAGCGGATGTTGGACTTTGTCTGTGGAACTGGTGCGCTACAATGCTGAGAACTATATCCTGCACTCTGCATCTTCACCTCTGTCCTACCTATTTCTCTTGAGCGACACAAAGAACTGCAGGTGCTGGTTTAAAAAAAAAAAAATCGCATTTTACTCTGATTCTTTGCTCTACCAAGAACACAGATAGGTGATGGCAGTAACTCAGTGGGCCAAGCAGCATCTCTGGAGGACATTGCCATACAATGGTTTTGGGGCGGGACTCTCCTTCAGGCTAATTGTGGTGGTGGGGGATGGGAGGGGGGGAGGAAGCAGAGAAAAGTGGGGAGGTGGGGGGGGGGGGGGGTGCGGGACAAAGCCTGGCAAGTGATGGGTGGAAAAAATGTTTTACTGCTGGAGTAACTCAGGCAGCATCTGTGGAGAACATGGATAGGTGACGTTTCGAGTCAAGACCCTTTCTCAGACCACAATGATTTATAGGGTCAGGATTATCGGGCATTAGCGACCTTAACCTTCCTGGAGTGTAGAGGCCAGAATTGTACATGGTGCCATTTTAATTTGTAGCTAAAATTATATTATGTATAAATAATGTTACACCTATCCCTAATCCTAACACTCTAGGATTCCGTTTAGTTGAGTGTAGAGATACAGCGTGGACGCAGGCCATTCGGCCCACCGAGCCCACGCCGACCAGCGATCCCCCCCTACACTAGTTCTATCCTACACACACCGGGGATTATTTACTGAAGCCAATTAACCTACAAACCCGCACGTCTTTGTAGTGTGGGAGGAAACCGGAGCACCCGGAGAAAACCCACGCAGGTCAATAGACAATAGGCAGTAGGTGCAGGATTAGGCCATTCGGCCCTTCGAACCAGCACCGCCATTCAATGTGATCATGGCTGATCATCCCCAATCAGTACCCATTCCTGCCTTCTCCCCATATCCCCTGACTCCGCTATTTTTAAGAGCCCTATCTAGCTCTCTCCTGAAAGCATCCAGAGAACCGGCCTCCACCGCCCTCTGAGGCAGAGTTTTTCCACAGACTCACCACTCTCTGTGAGAAAAAGTGTTTCCTCATCTCCGTTCTAAATGGCTTACCCCTTATTCTTAAACTGTGGCCCTTGGTTCTGGACTCCCCCAACATCGGGAACATGTTTCCTGCCTCTAGCGTGTCCAAACCCTTAATAATCAGATATGTTTCAATAAGATACCCTCTCATCCTTCTAAATGCCGGAGTAACTCAGCACGCGGGTCACGGGGAGAATGTACAAACTCCGTACAGACAGCACCCGTTGTGGGGATCGAACCCAGGTCTCTGACTTTGTGAGGCGGCAACTCTACCCGCTGTGCCACCGTGCCACACAAAAGTGTTGGAGTGTTGGGGGGGTCCTTAACCAGGGGCCACAGTTTAAGAATAAGGGGTAAGCCATTTAGAACTGAGACAAGGAAACACTTTTTCTCACAGAGAGTTGTGAGTGTGGAATTCTCTGCCTCAGAGGGCGGTGGAGGCAGGTTCTCTGGATGCTTTCAAGAGAGAGCTAGATAGGGGTCTTAAAAATAGCGCAGTCAGGGGATATGGGGAGAAGGCAGGAACGGGGTACTGTTTGGGGATGATCAGCCATGATCACATTGAATGGCGGTGCTGGCTCGAAGGGCCAAATGGCCTACTCCTGCACCTAATGTCTATTGTCTATTAACTCAACAGGTTAGGCAGTATCATTAATAATAATAATAATAATGGATGGGATTTATATAGCGCCTTTCTAATACTCAAGGCGCTTTACATCGCATTATTCATTCACTCCTCAGTCACACTCGGGGGTGGTAAGCTACTTCTGTAGCCACAGCTGCCCTGGGGCAGACTGACGGAAGCGTGGCTGCCAATCTGTGCCTACGGCCCCTCCGACCACCAGCGCGGAGTGACAGGTTAATGAAGCTATATTCAGCGTTATTGTATACTGGCATCTGACCACATTTGTAGATGAGGCGAATGGTTCCAAAATGGGAAGTGTTCCTGCCGGGTGTTGAAAGGATATAATCGGTGCCAACCATGACTCCGGTGTTTGGGAGACCTTGGTCTGAACCTGAGGTTTGTGGGCTTCACTCCAACTTCAGAAATCTGCTCAGAGGCCGCGCGCCCAAAGTGTTAGTCAGCTGGGCACTGCCGCACCAGCTAGACGTTGTGACAACGGGCATTCCACACCTGATCGTATACGATACTGTCCGGTACGATAGAACTTTGTCTATCCCAGGAGGGAGATTAGTCTTCAAACAGTCACAAAGAACACAACAAGATGCGTGAACCGTGAAATTAAAATGACAAGTGGAAAGGATTGGGGGTGTGCAAAGATTGGTGAGGGGCGGAGCGGGGGGGAAGAAGGATCTCCTGTGGCGTTCTGTGCTGCATCTTGGTGGGACCAGTCTGTTGCTGAAGGTGCTCCTCAGGTTGACCGGTGTGTCACGGAGGGGGGGGGTGAGCTGTATTGTCCAGGATGCTCCACAGTTTGAGGAGCATCCTCCCCTCCAAGACCAACCTCCAGTGAATCTGACTCCAACTCTGACCCCAGGACGGAGCCGGACTTCCTGACGAGCTTGTTCAATTAGACGTGATTAAGAGGCTTAACCTTTAAAGGTACAGTGCGGAAACAGGCCCTTCGGCCAACCGAGTCGGTGCCGAGCAGCGATCACATCGTCCGCTAACATGGACCAGGGACAATTTATTATTTTACCGAAGCCAATCAACCTACAAACCCGCACGGCTTTGGAGTGTGGGAGGAAACCGGAGCGCCCGGAGAAAACCCACGCGGGTCACGGGGAGTACGTGCAAACTCCGTACAGACAGCACCCGTGGTCAGGATCGAACCCGGGACACTAGCGCTGTGAGGCAGCAGCTCTACCCGCTGCGCCGCCTTTGGCGAGAGCAAACGGCAGCACACTTTACACCTGCAGAGGGGAGCGACGGTGGAAAAGCTGGGGCAGAGGGAGGGGAACATGAGCCGTGGGGTGGGGGGGGGGGGGGTAGAATCTGCGGCTTTACGAAGGGAACGTGTGCGAAGGAGACGAGGCGTGGCTGTGGTATTAAAGCTTGCCGTAATTTAGCCAAGTTGCAGTGCCAACAACAGCTAATCTCTTCATTCAATGCTCAATCATAAATCAGCAAACATTTCATGCGAGGGTTTAGTTTAGTTTTGTGTTTCCAGATTAGACAATAGACAATAGGTGCAGGAGTAGGCCATTCGGCCCTTCGAGCCAGCGCCGCCATTCAATGTGATCATGGCTGATCATCCACAATCAGTACCCCGTTCCTGCCTTCTCCCCATATCCCCTAACTCCACTATATTTAAGAGCCCTATCTAGCTCTCCCTTGAAAGCATCCAGAGAACCCACCTCCACCGCCCTCTGAAGCAGAGAGGCCTAGAATTCCACAGACTAGGGCACTGTCCGATTCACCTCTACCCCATTGAGGAGATTAGAATTTGTCTCTGGAACTGATGCGCTTCAATGCTGAGAACAATATCCTGCGTTCTGTATCTTCCCCTTTGCTCAATCTGGAACGCAGATGGGCGATGTTTCGGGTGTGGCCCCCTTGGTAAGTGCTGGAGTAACTCAGCGGGTCAGGCAGCATCTCTGTAGAACACGGATAGGTGTAGAAGACACAAGGATGGCAGCAGGACATGGGGGTTTCGCTGTCCGTAGGGAAGATTGAAGGAAATCTTTGAATTAAAGTCTTGGTAAACAAATGTTAAATCGCCCGTCAAGATAAATTAAAGGCATGGATTTAATGGGAAATTCATGGTTTTAATAGAAACACGAGACATATAATGGGGAACATTAGAACCTTGAGCTAAGCTTGTGGTAGGTGGAGAGTTCTTCAGAAGTGGTGGCTGTGGTTTAACTTCAACCCTTCAATAGGTGCTGGGTGATTAAAGTATTCGAACGAGCTGGAGGGAAGGGGAGGGGGAAGTTGGCACATAAATCGCACCAGGAGCTGGGATTTAATCTAGAGCAGGCGCGGGCGGGCGACTGAAGGAGCCTCTATCCACATCACAGCTTTGCTGTGTTGATGTGTGGTCCCCCAAGTGTGGCGTTATTAAAGAACCATCCTAACCACAGTGGCTCTGCGGAAACAGAGAAGATGAGACGGAGTTTCTTCCCACAGACTGTAAACTCTGATCTCGCCAGGGACTAGTACACTGTCTTTTTTTTAAAGGAGCAGCATCATCTTAGCATTTGAAAGTTGGGAGAAGGTTCACAACGTTCTACGCTTGCAATTTCCAATGTTCGAGTCTCTCCTTTCATTTAGTTTAGGTCAGAGATGCTCGGGGGCGCAGCGTTAGAGTTGCTGCCTCACAGCGCCAGAGACCCGGGTTCCATCCCGACTGCGGGCGCTCTCTGTACGGAGTTTGCACGTTCTCCCCGTGACCTGCGCGGATTTTCTCCGAGATCTTCGGTTTCCCCCCCTCGGGAGAACTCTTGAATTACCTCGTACAGTGGGAGAGGCCCTTAACACTATCCTACACTATAGGTCTGAGATGAGAAAAACATTTTTCACACGGAGAGTGGTGAATCTGTGGAATTCTCTGCCACAGAGGGTAGTTGAGGCCACAGTTCATTGGCAATATTTAAGAGGGAGTTAGATGTGGCCCTTGTGGCTAAAGGGATCAGGGGGTATGGAGAGAAGGCAGGGATGGGATACTGAGTTGGATGATCAGCCATGATCATATTGAATGGCGGTGCAGGCTCGAAGGGCTGAATGGCCTACTCCTGCACCTATTGTCTATGTTTCTATGTTTCTATGTACACACACAAGGGACAATTTACAGAAGGGACAGGCAGCATCTATGGAGGTGACATTTCGGGTCGAGACCCTTCTTCTTGATACTCCAGCATTTTGTGTCGAGCTTCGATTTAAACCAGCATCTGCAGTTCATTCCAGCACAATTACATTCTCACTGGCAGGGCGATCGGCTTCTGGGAATTGCCCCCTGGTGTGTCGGGAGTGGATGAGAGAGTGGGATAATGTAGAACTGGTGTTATCGGGCGATCGCTGGTCACTGCGGACTCAACACCCAAGCTAAGGATGAACGATCCCGCATTTCCTTATCAGCATCCGCTTTGGGCAAAGAGGTCCTTCTGCAGTTGTACAGGGCCCTGGTGAGACCACAACTGGAGTATTGCGTGCAGTTTTGGTCCCCTAATTTGAGGAAGGACAATCTTGCTATTGAGGGAGTGCAGCGTAGGTTTACAAGGTTAATTCCCGGGATGGTGGGACTGTCATATGCTGAGAGAATGGAGCAGCTGGGCTTGTATACTCTGGAGTTTAGAAGGATGAGAGGATATCTCATTGAAACATATAAGGGCTTGGACACGCTAGAGGCAGGAAACATGTTCCCGATGTTGGGGGAGTCCAGAACCAGGGGCCACACACAGTTTAAGAATAAGGAGTAAGCCATTTAGAACGGAGACAAGGAAACACTTTTTCTCACAGAGAGTTGTGAGTCTGTGGAATTCTCTGCCTCAGAGGGCGGTGGAGGCTGGTTCTCTGGATGGGTGACGTTTCGGGTCGAGACCCTTCTTCAGACTGATTCAGACAGGCACATGGATAGGAAAGGTTTTTGAGGGAATATGGGCCAAATGTGGTGCTGATGGGGCAGCTGGGCTGGTATGGACGAGTTGGGCCGAAGGGCCTGTTTCCTCATTGTATGAGTCTATGACTATGTTAGAGAAGCAACCCATTCTTCATGCCAATATGTATCTCCCTGCCATCAGGCCAGATGTTGTCCAGCTGTCTTTTAGAACTCTTTCTCTGCTACATTCATAGAAACATAGAAACATAGAAATTAGGTGCAGTAGGCCATTCGGCCCTTCGAGCCTGCACCGCCATTCAATATGATCATGGCTGATCATCCAACTCAGTATCCCGTACCTGCCTTCTCTCCATACCCTCTGATCCCCTTAGCCACAAGGGCCAAATCTAACTCCCTCTTAAATATAGCCAATGAACTGGCCTCGACTACCCTCTGTGGCATGGAGTTCCAGAGATTCACCACTCTCTGTGTGAAAAAAGTTCTTCTCATCTCGGTTTTAAAGGATTTCCACCTTATCCTTAAGCTGTGACCCCTTGTCCTGGACTTCCCCAACATCGGGAGCAATCTTCCTGCATCTAGCCTGTCCAACCCCTTAAGAATTTTGTAAGTTTCTATAAGATCCCCTCTCAATCTCCTAAATTCTAGAGAGTATAAACCAAGTCTATCCAGTCTTTCTTCATAAGACAGTCCTGACATCCCAGGAATCAGTCTGGTGAACCTTCTCTGCACTCCCTCTATGGCAATAATGTCCTTCCTCAGATTTGGAGACCAAAACTGTATGCAATACTCCAGGTGTGGTCTCACCAAGACCCTGTACAACTGCAGTAGAACCTCCCTGCTCCTATACTCAAATCCTTTTGCTATGAAAGCTAACATACCATTCGCTTTCTTCACTGCCTGCTGCACCTGCATGCCCACTTTCAATGACTGGTGTACCATGACACCCAGGTCTCGCTGCATCTCCCCTTTTCCTAGTCGGCCACCATTTAGATAATAGTCTGCTTTCCTGTTTTTGCCACCAAAATGGATAACCTCACATTTATCCACATTATACTGCATCTGCCAAACATTTGCCCACTCACCCAGCCTATCCAAGTCACCTTGCAGTCTCCTAGCATCCTCCTCACAGCTAACACTGCCCCCAGCTTAGTGTCATCCGCAAACTTGGAGATATTGCCTTCAATTCCCTCATCCAGATCATTAATATATATTGTAAATAGCTGGGGTCCCAGCACTGAGCCTTGCGGTACCCCACTAGTCACTGCCTGCCATTGTGAAAAGGACCCGTTTACTCCTACTCTTTGCTTCCTGTTTGCCAGCCAGTTCTCTATCCACATCAATACTGAACCCCCAATGCCGTGTGCTTTAAGTTTGTACACTAATCTCTTATGTGGGACCTTGTCGAAAGCCTTCTGGAAGTCCAGATACACCACATCCACTGGTTCTCCCCTATCCACGCTACTAATTACATCCTCGAAAAATTCTATAAGATTCGTCAGACATGATTTACCTTTTGTAAATCCCTGCTGAATTTGTCCAATGATTTCACCACTTTCCAAATGTGCTGCTATCCCATCTGTAATAACTGACTCTAGCAGTTTCCCCACTACCGATGTTAGACTAACCGGTCTGTAATTCCCCATTTTCTCTCTCCCTCCCTTCTTAAAAAGTGGGGTTACGTTTGCTATCCGCCAATCCTCAGGAACTACTCCAGAATCTAAAGAGTTTTGAAAGATTATTACTAATGCATCCACTATTTCTGGAGCTACTTCCTTAAGTACTCTGGGATGCAGCCTATCTGGCCCTGGGGATTTATCGGCCTTTAATCCATTCAATTTACCCAACACCACTTCCCGACTAACCTGGATTTCACGCAATTCCTCCAACTCCTTTGACCCGCGGTCCCCTGCTATTTCCGGCAGATTATTTATGTCTTCCTTAGTGAAGACGGAACCAAAGTAGTTATTCAATTGGTCCGCCATATCCTTGTTCCCCATGATCAACTCACCTGTTTCTGACTGCAAGGGACCTACATTTGTTTTAACTAATCTCTTTCTTTTCACATATCTATAAAAACTTTTGCAGTCAGTTTTTATGTTCCCTGCCAGTTTTCTTTCATAATCTATTTTTCCTTTCCTAATTAAGCCCTTTGTCCTCTTCTGCTGGTCTCTGAATTTCTCCCAGTCCTCTGGTATGCTGCTTTTTCTGGCTAATTTGTACGCATCATCCTTCGCTTTGATACAATCCCTGATTTCCCTTGTTATCCACGGATGCACTACCTTCCCTGATTCATTCTTTCGCCAAACTGGGATGAACAATTTTTGTAGTTCATCCATGCAGTCTTTAAATGTCTTCCATTGCATATCCACCGTCAACCCTTTTAGAATTAATTGCCAGTCAATCTTGGCCAATTCACGTCTCATACCCTCAAAGTTACCTTTCTTTAAGTTCAGAACCATTGTTTCTGAATTAACAATGTCACTCTCCATCCTAATGAAGAACTCAACCATATTATGGTCACTCTTGCCCAAGGGGGCACGTACAACAAGACTGCTAACTAACCCTTCCTCATTACTCAATACCCAGTCTAAAATAGCCTGCTCTCTCGTTGGTTCCTCTACATGTTGATTTAGATAACTATCCTGCATACATTCCAAGAAATCCTCTTCCTCAGCACCCCTGCCAATTTGATTCACCCAATCTATATGTAGATTGAAGTCACCCATTATAACTGTTTTGCCTTTGTCGCACGCATTTCTAATTTCCTGTTTGATACCATCTCCAACTTCACTACTACTGTTAGGTGGCCTGTACACAACACCCACCAGCGTTTTCAGCCCCTTAGTGTTTCGCAGCTCTACCCATACCGATTCCACATCCTGCAAACTAAAGTTCTTCCTTTCCATTGCATTAATCTCCTCTCTAATCAGCAACGCTACCCCACCTCCTTTTCCTTTCTCTCTATCCCTCCTGAATATTGAATATCCCTGGATGTTCAGCTCCCAGCCTTGGTCACCCTGGAGCCATGTCTCCGTGATCCCAACTATATCATAGTCATTAATAGCTATCTGCACATTCAACTCATCCACCTTATTACGAATGCTCTTTGCATTGAGACACAACGCCTTCAGGCTTGTTTTTACAACACTCTTACCCCTTATACAATTATGTTGAAAAGTGGCCCTTTCTGATTTTTGCCCTGGTTTTGTCTGCCTGCCACTTTTACTTTTCACCTTGCTACCTATTGCTTCTACCCTCATTTTACACCCCTCTGTCTCTACGCTCACACATTTAAGAAACCCTTTCCCTTTAACTCCATCCTCCACTATCCCATTCGACACCCCACCCCCCCTTATTCAGTTTAAAACCACCCGTGTATTCACTGCTTATCTATTCTTCATCTCCTCTCTCGTAAAGAATGGTTTGGATAAAGTCCAGAATGACAAACTCAATCTCAGACAAGAAATACACGTTATTCACCCTACTCCCTTTATCCTGTATCTGTACACTGTGGACGGCTCGATTGTAATCATGTGTTGTCTTTCCGCTGACTGGATAGCACGCAACAACATTGTACATCGGTACACGTGACAATAAACTGACCTGAACTGAACTAGATACAAGAGATGCTGATATCTTGAACGTAAAACACGAAGGGCCGAATGGCCTACTCCTGCACCTATTGTCTATTGAAGTGCTGGAGAGGCTCAGCAGACCAGGGAAATAGATAGCTGGGATGGTTGAAAGATACAGCACGGAAACAGGCCCTTCGGCCCACCGAGTCCATGCTGGCCATCGACCACCAGTTCACGCCAGTTCCATGTTATCCCGCTTCCTCACCCACTCCCTGCACGCATGGAGCGATTATGCCATTAACCTATAAACCTGCACCTCTTTGGGATGTGGGAGGAGACCGGAGCACCCGTAGAAAACCCACGCTGTTCATTTCACTGCTCCTTCGTTGGAGCATGAGGCGAATACCTTTAATTTCACTTTGTCACAGGGAGGACGTGCACACTCCGTACAGGCAGCACCCGTGGTCAAGGATCGAACCCGGGTCTCCGGCGCCGTGAGGCGGCAACTCTCCCCGCTGCGCCACCGTGCCCGCCCCTTCTTTGGACAGTCTGGTGGAGAAGAGGTGGGGGCCATGTTCTCAACACTCAGAAGGTTCCCAAAGGGCCTGTCCCACATTCACGACCAAATTCACGACCTCTGCCGAGTTTGCACTTGACTCATACTCGCATCATGGTCGTCACGAGGTAGGTCGTAGCAAGTCGTGACGCTGGACGTAGGTACTGGTGGCATCGAGTAGGTCGGGGCGTTTTTCTAGCCTGAAGGAATATGTCCATGCGTAAAAAAGGTTGTGAATTCGGTCGTGAAAGTGGGACAAGCCCTTAGCTCCAAACGTCATCTCCCCCCCACCCCTCCCCACCCACCACAGATGCTGCCTGACCAGCTGAGACCATGCACCACTTTGTTTTTCACTAAAAACATTGAACCCTGGAGTACTGTGGTGATGAAACTATTCATTAGCGGCATTAAACTAATTGGACTGAGAAAGTCTTAAATCCCTACTCACGGGTCTGTTGATAGGACTTAAACGTGCGATGTTAGACGTTTCTCTTTCCACAGATGGCACCTGTGCCTCCAGCATTTTAATTTAGTCTAGTTTGGAGACACAGCGCCGAAACAGGCCCTTCGGCCCATCGAGTCCGCGCCGACCAGCGATCCCCGCGCACTCACGCTATCCTACACACACACTATAGGGACAATTTACACTTGCACCAAGCCTGTGTAAGAAGGAACTGCAGACGCTGGTTTAAACCGAATGTAGCCACAAAAGGCTGGAGTAACTCGGCTGAGGACAGGAAGCCTCTCGGGAGAGAAGGAATGGGTGAATTTTTCCGGTCTTTGGAGTGTGGGAGGAAACCGGGAGATCTCGGAGAAAACCCACGCAGGTCGCGGGGAGAACGTGCAAACTCCGTGCAGACAGCGCCCGTAGTCGGGATCGAACCCGGGTCCCCGGCGCTGTGAGGCAGTGACTCTACCCGTTTGATCGCTGTTTGCAAACTGCAGGGCAGGCTTGATCTTTTCCGTACTCTGTGATTAACGGGATAAAATCTCTTCGTTACGGAAAAATGAATTCAAGCCCATGCATTGTAACATTCTGCAGTTACTCAGCATCGAACGGGCGCAGCCAACACCAGCAAATGTTGATTCTGTAACACCTGGCATAGAAACATAGAAACTAGGTGCAAGCGTAGGCCATTCGGCCCCTCGAGCCAGCACCGCCATTCAATATGATCGTGGCTGTATCCTGGACAAGGATTGTAATACAGATGTTTAATAGTTTACTTGGAATATTTGTTTTGTCTTAGATAGACAATAGGTGCAGGAGGAGGCCATTCGGCCCTTCGAGCCACCATTAACCACCATTCATTGTGATCATGGCTGATCGTCCCCAATCAATAACCCGTGCCTGCCTTCTCCCCATATCCCTTGATTCCACTAGCCTACTATGGTGGTGGGTTCTTTTGTTTTATTGTGTTGTAAATACTATTTTAATGGTTGAATAAATATTTTTGATTAAATTAAAGAAAAAAAAAAAAATATGATCATGGCTGATCATCCTGATTCCGTACCCCGTTCCTGCTTTCTCCCCATATCCCTTGATTCCGTTAGCCCCAAGAACCACATCTAACTCTCTCTTGAATACATCGGCTAATCTGGTTTCCACTCACCCTCCTCTCTTTTTTTTATCTATAACCAAAAATTATTTATTCAACTATCTACAATAATATGCACAATATTACATTATTCAAAACATACCCACCCAATGCAAATAAAACAAATGTTCCTTACACAACGATAAGCCAGACATAAGATCATCTCTGACCCCTCTCACCCTGGCCACAAACTCTTTGAATCACTTCCCTCTGGAAGGCGACTCCGGATTGTCAAAGCTGCCACAGCCAGTCATAACAACAGTTTTTACCCACGAGTAGTAGCTCTACTCAATAACCAGAAGTCTGTAGCCTCCTTTTGCTCTGCTATTTTATTTAATTCACATGTTTAATCGATAATGTTTTATTATTAATGTTTAGTGTTTTCTGAGTCATTCCTAACTGTCACTGTATGTCATGTTGTCATTTGCGGGCGGAGCAGCAAGGGAAATTCCTTGTATGTGAATACTTGGCCAATAAACGAATTCATTCATTCATTCATTCATTCATTCATTCATATCCGCACCCTTGTCAAAGATGTATTCCACAGCGGACCCGGAAATCCCGGAATCCTCCAGGAAGCCCGTGGAAAGCGCATAATCCCTCTCTAAAAAAGATTGGCGTGCGTATGGAACGAGCTGCCGGAGGAGGTGGTTAAGGCTGGGACTATCCCAACGTTTAAGAAACAGTTAGACAGGTACATGGATAGGACAGGTTTGGAGGGATATGGACCAAACGCAGGCAGGTGGGACTAGTGTAGATGGGACATGTTGGCCGGTGTGGGCATGTTGGGCCGAAGGGCCTGTTTCCACACTGTATCACTCTATGACTCTAATAAACTCATTCTAGGCGCAGGTCCCTGGAGGTCAGCCGCTAACCTGGACCGAGATAAAGATGGGGGATTGTCGCGAAAGGGCCTTGTCGCGCCACAGGCCCGGGTTCGATCCCGACTACGGGCGCTGTCTGTACGGAGTCTGCACGTTCTCCCCGTGACCCGCGTGGGTTTTCTCTGAGGTCGTCGGTTTCCTCCCGCACTCCAAAGACGTGCAGGATTGTAGGTTAATTGGCTTGGTGTAAATGTAAATTGTCCCTAGTGTGCGTAGGACAGCGTTAGCGTGCGGGGATCGCTTGGTCGGCGTGGACTCGGCGGGCCGAAGGGCCTGTTTCCGCGCTGAATCTCGAAACCAAACGAAACCAAACAGGATGCAAACTGTTGAGGCTTGCTCGCTCCTGGGGACTTTCCTCTGTTGTAGCGTTGCAGTTTCACGCCTTCATTAATTACACGAAGCATTTTAAGTCATGGGTTAAGACCGGGCATCGTGCCAAGTGTTGGCACGCAGAATATCCCCAGGCATTTTATTCTTTCAATTACACTCCGTAATGACCCCCCTCCCTCCTCATTAACTATTAACGTTGCGGTTTACGACAATTAATACAGAATTAGGGCGGCTCGGTGGCGCAGCGGGTGGCGTTGATGCCTCACGGCACCAGAGACCCGGGTTCGATCCTGACCTCGGGTGCTGGGTGTGTGGAGTTTGCACGCTCTCCCCGTGACCCGCGTGGGTTTCCTCCGGTTCCTTCCCACAACCCAAGGACGTGCGGGTTAGCAGGGTCAACGGGCCCCTCTGTGAAGGGCCTCTCTGGTGCGTACTGTAGGGAGTGGATGAGAGAGCGGGATAACGTGGAACTAGTGTGAACGGGTGAATCATGGTCGGTGCGGACTCGGTGGGCCGAAGGGCCTGTTTCCACCCTGTGTCTTTCAATTAAACATTCAAGAGTCATGGAGTGATACAGCGCGGAAACAGGCCCTTCGGCCCAACTTTCCCACACCGACAAAGATGTCCCACCTACACTAGTCCCACCTGCCTGCGTTTGGTCCATATCCCTCCAAACCTGTCGTATCCATGTAAGTGTCCAAAAGTCTCTTAAAATGATTTTCCTCGTATATTTCTCACCTATTCCGTTTCTCCAAACATACTGCCTGAGCCGCTGAGTCACTCCAGCCATTTTGGGTGACAATAGACAATAGGAGCAGGAGGAGGCCATTCGGCCCTTCGAGCCAGCACCGTCATTCAACGTGACCGTGGCTGATCATCCACAATCAGTACCCCGTTCCTGCCTTCTCCCCATATCCCCTGACTCCGCTATCTTTAAGAGCCCTATCGAGCTCTCTCTTGAAAGTATCCAGAGAACCTGCCTCCACCGCCCTCTGAGGCAGAGAATTCCACAGACTCACAACTCTCTGGGTGAAAAAGTGTTTCCTCGTCTCCGTTCTAAATGGCTTGGCCCTTATTCTTAAACTGTGTGTGGCCCCTGGTTCTGGACTCCCCCAACATCGGGAACATGTTTCCTGCCTCCAGCGTGTCCAAACCCTTAATAATCTTTTATGTTTCAATCAGATACCCTCTCATCCTTCTAAATTCGAGTGTACAAGCCCAGCCGCTCCATTCTCTCAGCATATGACAGTCCTGCTATCTTCAGGAGCCCTGTCTAGCTCTCTCTTGAAAGCATCGTATCGGGAAAGAATCGAGGCTTCGGGCTGAGACCCTTCGTCAGATAGACTCCTTTTGTTCAGATGTGATGAACTGATGGAAATCCAATCCTCGTGATGTTGAGGATGCATCATGTCTTTGCTGTAACGTACACTGCTTGACTCACACCCCGTCATCGGTCTGTGTGTAACTGTGAGCGGGCACTAATTTTGACAAGTCATGGTGACCTATCTCTGTTGGCAATGGTTCTTGAGAGGCTTCAGGCTTTTAGTTTGGAGATACAGTGCAGAATCCGGCCCTTCGGCCCGACCAGCCACCCCCACACACTAACACTATCCCACGCGTACATTAGACAACAGACAATACACAATAGGTGCAGGAGGAGGCCATTCGGCCCTTCGAGCCAGCACGCCTCACCCTTCCTTATCTCTGTGTTTCCCTCTCAGTCTGAAGAAGTGTCTCGACCCGAAACGTCACCCATTCCTTCTCCCCAGAGATGCTGCCTGTCCCGCTGAGTTACTCCAGCATTTTGCGCCTATCTTCGATAGTCTATCTTTATATCCTCATTCAAACCGGCTGGCTTTGTTTATAGTGATCACAGGGCGGCACGGTGGTGCAGCGGGTAGAGCTGCTGCCTCACAGCACCAGAGACCCTGGTTCCATCCTGACTAGGGGTGCTGCCTGTACGGAGATTGTACCTTCTCCCCGTGGCCCACGTGGGTTTTCTCCGGGCGCTCCGGTTTCCTCCCACATCCCAAAGACGTGCAGGTTTGTAGGTTAATTGGCTTCGGTAAATTGTAAATTGTCCCTAGCATGTAGGATAGTGCTAGTGTGCGGGGTGATCGCTTGTCTCTTCGAATTCTCTGCCTCAGAGGGCGGTGGAGGCCGGTTCTCTGGATGCTTTCAAGAGAGAGCTAGATCGGGGGGCTCTTAAAGATAGCGGAGTCAGGGGAGAAGGCAGGAATGGGGTACTGATTGTGGATGATCAGCCATGATCACATTGAATGGCGGTGCTGGCTCGAAGGGCCGAATGGCCTACTCCTGCACCTATTGTCTATTGTCTATTGTGCAGGTTTGTAGGTTAACTTGCTTTGGTAAATTGTAAATGTGTGTAGGATAGTGCTAGCGTACGGGGTGACCGCTGGTCGGCACGGACTCGATGGGCCGAAGGGCCTGTTTCCTGCGCTGTATCTCTAAAGTCTAAAGTGATGGTTTGTTCTTTTTTTCTTAATAGCTTGATTGGAGTAGTTTTATTTGAATTGTCTGTTTAGTTTATTTTATTGAATTTTGCATTTGTTAATGGTGAAGAATGGGGGTAGGACTTGACAGGCATTGGCTTCTTCCTATCCCTTGTCGAACGTGTCTAATGTGTATCATGTAGAAATTGGCTTTTGATTTTTTAATTTATGTATGTACATATATGTTATGTATATGTGTATGTGTGTATATGTGTATATGTATGTATGTATGTATATATGTACATGTATATGTATGTATGTGTGTATGTATTTATGTATATATAATAAAAATAATAATGGATGGG
Source organism: Amblyraja radiata (assembly GCF_010909765.2). Taxonomy (NCBI): domain Eukaryota; kingdom Metazoa; phylum Chordata; class Chondrichthyes; order Rajiformes; family Rajidae; genus Amblyraja; species Amblyraja radiata. The sequence goes on from NC_045980.1 coordinate 34,481,638, forward strand.
ATTTATATAGCGCCTTTCTAATACTCAAGGCGCTTTACATCGCATTATTCATTCACTCCTCAGTCACACTCGGTGGTGGTAAGCTACTTCTGTAGCCACAGCTGCCCTGGGGCAGACTGACGGAAGCGTGGCTGCCAATCTGCGCCTACGGCCCCTCCGACCACCACCAATCACTCACACACATTCACACACAGGCAAAGGTGGGTGAAGTGTCTTGCCCAAGGACACAACGACAGTATGCACTCCAAGCGGGATTCGAACCGGCTACCTTCCGGTTGCCAGCCGAACACTTAGCCCATTGTGCCATCTGTCGTATATATGTATGCCATATATATGTATATATATAATTTTCTTTTTATTTATTCATTTACATCTTTTCTTTTCTTCTTTTTTTTTAATCGTTCGAAATAAAAGATATCATTCATTCATTCATGGTTAAAGTCTGGTCGTTGATTATTTGGGGTTTTGGCTGCAATGGGCAGGAGCAGATGTGAAAGGAATTGTGTGGCTCGCGGCCTTTTCATCACCAATGCCTTTCACACATGGTTGGCATCAGCCATTGTGCAATCAGCCTGCTTCTCCTCTCCTCTCCTCTGAATGAGAAGTTGGCCGGTTCAAATCCCATCCCCGGAACACCAGGCGTAACGATGAAAATGGACACAAAAAAGCTGGAGTAACTCAGCTTCTTCTTCAGACTCGACACGAAACGAAAGTAAGCGTGCAGGTACAGCAGGCAGTGAAGAAAGCCAATGGCATGTTGGCCTTCATAACAAGAGGAGTTGAGTACAGGAGCAAAGAGGTCCTTCTGCAGTTGTACAGAGCCTCTAGTGAGACCACACCTGGAGTATTGTGCGCAGTTTTGGTCTCCTAATTTGAGGAAGGACATTCTTGCTATTGAGGGAGTGCAGCGTAGGTTTACAAGGTTAATTCCCGGGATGGCGGGACTGTCATATGCTGAGAGAATGGAGCGGCTGGGCTTGTACACTCTGGAGTTTAGAAGGATGGGAGGCGATCTTATTGAAACATATAAGATTATTAAGGGCTTGCACACACTAGAGGCAGGAAACATGTTCCTGATGTTGGGGGAGTCCAGAACCAGGGGCCACAATTTAAGAATAAGGGGTAAGCCATTTAGAACGGTGATGAGGAAACACTTCTTCACACAGAGAGTGGTGAGTCTGTGGAATTCTCTGCCTTAGAGGCCGGTTCTCTGGATACTTTCAAGAGAGAGCTAGAAAGGGCTCTTAAAAATAGCGGAATCAGGGGATATGGGGAGAAGGCAGGAACGGGGAACTGATTGGGGATGATCAGCCATGATCACATTGAATGGCGGTGCTGGCTCGAAGGGCCGAATGGCCTACTCCTGCACCTATTATCTATTGAAACGTCACCCATTCCTTCTCTCCAGAGATGCAGCCTGTCCCGCTGAGTTACTCCAGCATTTTGTGTCCACCTTTTGTTTAAACCAACATCTGCAGTTCCTTCCTGCTACACCAGACGTAATAATTCCAGGCTGTCTGACCAGCCGGCAATCCCTGGATGAATTGTGAATTATTCACAATGATGAGTCAGACAATAGGATTGAAGGCCATGAGCTGCAGGGAGAGGTTGAGCAGGCTGGGATTCTATTCCAAGCCAGAGGGACAAGATGCTGCAGTAACTCAGCAGGACAGGCAGCATCTTTGGGAGTAGGCCATTCGGCCCGCTCGTGCCAGCACCGCCATTCAATATGATCATGGCTGAAGGAGGGATGGGGCTATCTACAACTATGGTGGCGCAGCGGTAGAGTTGCTGCCTTACAGCACTCCCAACGCCGGAGACCCAGGTTCAATCCCGACTACGGGTGCTGCCTGCACGGAGTTTGCACGTTCTCCCCGTGACCCGCGTGGGTTTTCTCCGAGACCCTTCGGTTTCCTCCCGCTCTCCAAAGACGCGCAGGTTTGTAGGTCAATTGGCTTGGTATAGATGTAAATTGTCCCTAGTGTGTGCAGGATAGTGTTAGTGTGCGGGGATTGCTGGTCGGTGTGGACCTGACGGGCCGAAGGGCCTGTTTCCGCGCTGTATCTCTTAACTAAACCAGAGAGTGGTCCTGAGCTATTATCGACCTCATCGGAGGTCCTCACACCTCCAGCTTCAGGGACAGTTTCTTCCTGGCTGTTATCGGGCAACTGAACCATCCTATCACCAACTAGAGAGTGGTCCTGACCTCCCATCTATCTCATTGGAGACCCCCGGAGTTTCAATAATCGGACTTTACTGAACTTTGTCTTGCACTAAACGTCGTACCCCTTTACTGTGCGCAGTTTTGGTCCCCTAATTTGAGGAAGGACATTCTTGCTATTGAGGGAGTGCAGCGTAGGTTTACAAGGTTAATTCCCGGGATGGCGGGACTGTCATATACTGAGAGAATGGAGCAGCTGGGCTTGTACACTCTAGAGTTTAGAAGGATGAGAGGATATCTCATTGAAACATATAAGATTATTAAGGGGTTGGACACGCTAGAGGCAGGAAACATGTTCCCGATGTTGGGGGAGTCCAGAACCAGGGGCCACAGTTTAAGAATAAGGGGTTGGCCATTTAGAACGGAGACGAGGAAACACTTTTCTCACAGAGAATTGTGAGTCTGTGGAATTCTCTGCCTCAGAGGGCGGTGGAGGCCGGTTCTCTGGATGCTTTCAAGAGAGAGCTAGATAGGGCTCTTAAAGATAGCGGAGTCAGGGGATATGGGGAGAAGGCAGGAATGGGGTACTGATTGGGGATGATCAGCCATGATCACATTGAATGGCGGTGCTGGCTCGAAGGGCCGAATGGCCTACTCCTGCACCTATTGTCTATTGCCTCACCCGCTGAGTTTCTCCAGCTTTTTTGTCTACCATAGAATTAATGGGCCGCAAGGAACAGGAGTAGAACTAGGCCATTCGGCCCGTCAAGTCTACCTTCTCTCCAGAGATGCTGCCTGTCCCGCTGAGTTACGCCAGCATTTTGTGTCCATCTTCGGTGTAAAGCGGCCTCTGCGGTTCCTTGCTTCCCGCGACTACGCGTCACGTGCTGGGAGAGGAGAATTCGTTTACCTAGACATTGTGTTTTTGGCATGGGCATCGTAGCCCAAAGCGTTTCCTCCTTGAATGTTCAGTCTCACGGCATAATTCTAAGAACTCCGGAGTTCTCCTTTGTGTCTTGGTCAATATATAACCTCAATGTTGACAGCAGATGACTGATCCAACGTCATTTATTGAATCATGCAATTGAAGTCTGCAAAAAAAACGCACGGCAGGTGCAGAGCTATTGCTTGCCCAGAAATCCTCCGGGGCTGCTCTTCAATTATTTGGGAAAATGCAAGTTTTGTTTAGTTTACAGATGGATACAAGTGCTTGAGTAACTCAGCGGGGTCAGGCAGCAACTCTGGAGAGGAGGGTCTCGACCCAAAACATCACCCATTCCTTCTCTCCAGAGATGCTGCCTGTCCCGCTGAGTTACTCCATGGAAGTAATGTTTAAGAAAGAACTGCAGTTGTTGGAAAGATCGAAGGTGGACAAAAATGCTGGAGGAACTCAGCGGGTGAGGCAGCATCTATGCAGCGAAGGAATAGACAATAGACAATAGCTGCAGGAGGAGGCCATTCGGCCCTTCGAGCCAGCACCATTCGCCATTCGATGTGATCATGGCTGATCATCCCCAATCAGTACCCCGTTCCTGCCTTCTCCCCATATCTCCTGACTCCACTAGCCAGAGAACCGGCCTCCACCACCCTCTGAGGCAGAGAATTCCACACTCACAATTCTCAGGGTGAAAAGGTGTTTCCTCGTCTCCGTTCTAAATGGCTTACCCCTTATTCTTAAACTGTGGCCCCTGGTTCTGGTCCCCCAATAGGTGACGTTTCAGGTCGAGACCCTTCTTCAAACTGATGTGGGGGTGGGTCTGGGAAGAAGAAAGGAAGAGGCGGAGACAGTGGGCTTTGGGAAGGGGAGGGGAAGGAGGCAGGGAGCAAGGAATGAAGGAATGGGTGACCTTTGGGGTCGAGACCCTTCTTCAGACTTAGTTTTGTTTAGTTTGGAGATACAGTGCAGAAACAAGCCGATCGGCCCACCGAGTCTGCGCCGACCAGCTATCCCGGCACGCCAGCGCAATCCTACACATTCGCCCGGGTGCTACTAGAAAAGGACTACGCGCTGTCCACGAGCACTCTGGGGGATTTCTGGGACCGCTGGACACCGCGGGGCGTTGTGTGTATCGTGGACAAGGACTGTAATATCGTTGTTTAGTAGAATATTTATTTGTCTTGTACTATGGTGGTGGGTTGTTTTGTTTTATTGTGTTGTAAATACTATTATAATATTTGAATAAATAGTTTTGATTAAAAAAAAAAAATCCTACACATTGCAAGAGCAATTTACAATTACACCGAAGCCAATTCACCTACAAACCTGCACGTCTTCGGAGTGTGGGAGGAAACCGGAGCACCCGGAGAAAACCCACGTAGGTTACGGGGAGAACGTACAAACTCCGTTCAGGCAGCACCCGTAGTCGGGATCGAACCCGGGTCTCTGGCGCTGTGGGGCAGCAACTCTACCGCTGCGCCACCGTGCCGCACCACTTGCCGAGAAATCCCACGCGACTGCTCTTCACGGGTAATTCTTCAACTGCGGCCAATTGGGAAATAATCTGCAGTCATTTAAGGGGCTGTCCCACGGTACGAGTTCATTCCAAGAGCTCTCCCGAGTTTAAAAAAAAATTCAAACTCGTGGCAAGCAGAGAATGTACGGAGCGGGTACGTCGGAGCTCGGGGACGTCTCTTAGCGGCTCGTAACGCTAACGGCAGGTACTCGGGAAACGCATTAAGCTCGGGAAGACTCGTGAAGATTTTTCAACGTTGAAAAATGTCCACGAGAGCCCCGAGTACCCACGAGCGGCCATTACCGTAAATCTCCGAGTTCGAATCAGGGGAAACTCGGGAGAACTCTTGAATTAGCTCGTACAGTGGGACAATGTTGAGCAGCAAACATTAACCAGGCTAAAGGCTTTAGATTCTAAATGACAGAACAAAATAAGGCTATTAGGACTCGTGAATGTAAAGGAAGCTAGGGCATTACAGCACATGAACAGGCCCTTCGGCCCACAGTGTCTGTGCCCAACATGATGGCAAGACTAACTCTTATCTGCCTGCACATAATGCATAGCCATGTGTCTGTCCAAAAGCCTCTTAAACACCACTATCGTATCCGCCACCACCTGGCAGTGCGTTCCAGGCACCCACCACCCTCTCGATAAGATAACTTGCCCTGGACATTTAAGAATAAGGCACAGTTTAAGAATAAGGGGGTAAGGCATTTAGAACAGAGATGAGGAAACACTTTTTTACACAGAGAGTTGTGAGTCTGTGGGATTCTCTGCCTCAGAGGGCGGTGGAGGCAGGTACTTTCAAGAGAGAGCTAGATAGGGCTCTTAAAGGTGGCGGATGTCAGGGGATATGGGGAGAAGGCAGGAACGGGGTACTGATTGGGGATGATCAGCCATGATCACATTGAATGGTGGTGCCAGCTCGAAGGGCCGAATGGCCTACTCCTGCACCAATTGTCTATTGTATCTCCTTTAAACCTTTCCCCTCTCACTCAAAGAGTGCTCTGGTTTCCTCCCACCAGTCCAAAGACATACAGGTTTGTAGGTTAATCAGCTTCTGGAAATTTGTAGAAGACCTCTACGTATTTGACATATCCATCCTAGGGAAAAGGTTCTGACTGTCTCACCCTATCTATGTGGAGCCACTGGTCATTTTACATAATTCTGCCCGCAGCCATCCATGTTCTGGACATAATCATCTAGATCTGTGCATTCTGTAGACACAAGGAACTCCAGATGCTGGTTTGCACAATAGGACATAAAGTGCCGGTGTAACTCAGCGGGTCAGGCAGCATCTTAGTTGTGTTTAGTTTAGTTTAGAGATACAGCGCGGAAACAGGCCCTTCGGCCCACCGAGTCCGCTCCGACCAGCGATCCCCGCACACTAACGCCATCCGACACACACTAGGGACGATTTACATTGACCAAGCCAGTTAGCCGACAAACCTGTACTCCTTTGGAGTGTGGGACGAAACCGAAGAAACCCACGCAGGTCACGGGGAGAACGTGCAAACTCCGTACAGGCAGCACCCGTGGTCTGGATCGAACCCGGGTCTCTGGCGCTGTGAGGTAGCAACTCTACTGCTGCACCACCGTGCCACCCATTCTCTGGAGTAGTAGCATAGAAAATAGGTGCAGGAGGAGGCCATTCGGCCCTTCGAGCCAGCACCGCCATTCATTGTGATCATGGCTGATCGTCCCCAATCAATAACCCGTGCCTGCCTTCTCCCCATATCCCTTGACTCCACTAGCCCCTAGAGCTCTATCTAACTCTCTCTTAAATCCATCCAGTGACTTGGCCTCCACTGCCCTCTGTGGCAGGGAATTCCATAAATTCACAACTCTCTGGGTGAAAAAGTTTTTTCTCACCTCAGTCTTAAATGACCTCCCCTTTATTCTAAGCCTGTGGCCCCTGGTTCTGGGCTCGCCCCACATTGGGAACATTTTTCCTGCATCTAGCTTGTCCAGTCCTTTTGTACATGAATAGGTGACGTGAAGGGTCAGGACCTTTCTTCACACTGCTCCAGAATCTGGAGGTGTGCGATGTTAAGGTCACAAATGACCTCTTCAGAGCCCCCGGGAACATTGGACAAAACAGGGCCCAGAGCAGGTGTCGACCAGTGAGGTGGTCAGAGGTATCGATCGCCTCAAACCTGGTAGCTCAGTGGTGCAGCGGGTAGAGCTGCTGCCTCACAGCCATGGAGACCCAGGTTCGATCCTGACCTTGGCTGCAGTTTGTGTGTGGAGTTTGCACGTTCTCCCTGTGACCGCGAGGGTTTCCCCCCACGTCCCAAAGACGTGCGGGTTTATAGGTCAAATGCCCCTCTGTACGTCGTCCCTCCGTGTGAAGGGAGTGGATGAGAAAATGGGATGACATCGATGGTCGATCGGTAGTCGGCATGGACTCGATGGGCCGAAGGGCCTGTTTCCGTGCTGTATCTCTAAACTAAACTAGTGTGAGCGTGCAACTGATTGTCAGCGTTGACTCGGTGGGCGGCTCGGTGGCACTAGTCAACTAAATTAGTGGGAACGGGCGATCAAGGGTTGGAGTGGACTCGATGGGCCGAAGGGCCTGTTTCTAAATGGGGGATAACATTAGAACACCAGTGTGAATGGGCGATCGAGGGTCAGCATGGACTCGGTGGGCCGAAGGGCCTGTTTCTATGTGGGGGATAACATTAAAACCAGTGTGAATGGGCGATCGAGGATCAGTGTGGACTCGATGGGCCGAAGGGCCTGTTTCTATGTGGGGGATAACATTAAAACCAGTGTGAATGGGCGATCGAGGATCAGTGTGGACTCGATGGGCCGAAGGGCCTGTTTCTATGTGGGGGGATAACATTAGAACACCAGTGTAATCGGGCGATCGAAGGTCAGCGTGGACTCAGCGTGGATACAGTCGGTTCCCACACTGTATCAACCAAAACTCCGCTACCGTTTAAACCACAGCGGCGAGCAATGCAACGCAGTCAGTCGTCAAGAGCACAAAGACAGATGTGGTTTTCAGTTAAGCTTTTAATGAAAAGATTGTAAAATAACAGTTTCTGATTGCTGTACATTAAGACTGCAACATTATCTGAGTGCTGAGGCCAGCACACAGTTGTTTTGTTATTGATTCGTGACGTTTGCTTTGAGCTGCGGATAAAGCAGCCCCGACCTGAATTCAAGCGATTTTCTTTGTGCAAGAAATGTGTAACGATTCCAGGACACAAAAAAAAAAGATAAATACTGCTACCCAGAGCCACACGAGACAAGATACGGGAATGCAAGTCTCGCGGCGACCCTGGCTGTATGTGCATTGTGACATGACGTAGAAACACATTGTATTAAATACAATAAACATATTACATCCTCAATGCAAAGCCAAAAAAAAAAAAAATGAAAAAAATAATAAAATTGTCCAGTCTTTAGCAAATAACATTTTCACAGGTTTCGCGGTTTATGGCTATGTTGATAAGTCTCTGAGATTTTTTTTTTTTCTGGAATAAGATCCAATTTATGCGACACATATTTTTACACAAGAACTGAAAAATAAATGTGAACAGTGTGAATAGAATTCAAAAAAAGAAATAAATACATTCATTTACTGCAAATACATATATATTGATAAAAAAAACACTGTCAAAAAGTGTTATATGCACCATTTTTGTTTCATCTGAAATTATCATTCTGAGGTCTGTAACTGTTGATAGGTTTACATGTAAACAATGCAATAAATACATAATTTTTTGAGTCATGAGGTTCCTTTTTTTTTCTTACTCATTAAAATGTGCTTTGGTTTAAAAATAGTCATCTTTTTCTGTGAATTTGGGTATGAGCTTTTTTTTTCATTTCTCTTTAATACAACTCTGATAAACTTCAAACTAAGATGCAACAGAACAAAAAGAAAACACGGAAAAAAAAGGAAAAGCACAGGACAAATGACTACAGCCTATATCACTATTTTTTTTTTTGCGTAATCTGCCTCATTTGATGCTGAGGTACTTTGTGTGTATCTGAAATAAATCACCCCCTTCCCCGTCCCGTTCCCCGCCCCCCCCCTTTCAAAATCTTTAAATATGAAACTAGTGTTCTGATTTTTTCTTCTCTCTCTCTCTCTCTCTCATTAAAATACAGAAAATGTCCTGATACATTTTTTGACATTGTATAAATGCAGTAGAGGCAACCACAGTTTGCAGTTGCCAGTGCATTCCCTGAATTATGAAGTCCGTTATTGTCACAGTTTTTTTTGAAAGCATATTTTCATGTAATTCTTTTTCTTTTAAATGTTCCTTTGAATAAAAATCTATCGACTGCAATTCTACCATCACTACTGAAAAAAGGAAAGCCGCCCGTACAATATCGACCGAAGGTGAGACGCAAAAAAAAAAAAAAAAAAAAAAAAAAGGCTGGAGTGACCCAAGCGGATCGGGCAGTGACTCTGGAGAAAGAGTCCTTCTCCGGACCCCGAAACGTCGCCGATTCCTGTTCTCCACAGCTGCTGCCCGACCCGCTGAGTTCCTCCAGTTTTTAGTGTCTGTCTTCGGTTTACACCGCTGTCAGCAGCGCCTCCCTGTACAATTTACTTGCTGTACACAGACATACAGTCATTCACCTATTTAAGTGCTGAGGACAATATCATGCACTCGTTTTTTTTTCTCTTCTCTTCTTTCTCTCATTTGTTTAAGCCGTAATCACTAGTTTAGATCTTTGTTCCATCCCAACATATATATATATAATATATATATTAAATATATATATTTAAAACAAAAACAAAAACAAAAAAAAGTACTTTGGGAAAAATAAATCAGGAATGGCATGTCTCGAGACCTGCCCTAGTGTCTCTTAGGTAAGAATACGCTTGCTGTCAAATTCAAATCCACTGCTCCTGAAAAGGTTCTTACACAAGAAGTCCTCTCCTTGCCAATTGCCACCTGTCTAGTACCTATGCAGCCATTGCATGCTATAAAAAAAGGTATCTTTCTCCCCCTCACCCCCCCCCCCCTTCAAATCCAGATGCGTACAATGTTTGAATTGTCAAAAGTGAGAGAGAATTAACAAATAAACAAGAAAAAAAAACATGAAAATCTTAAAATAAAAAATAAAAATAACCCTAAACCAGCCCTATATATATATTTGTTTCTCTTTTTTTTATTTTAGGAAAAAAAAAGCTTTTCTGTATCTTTGAGTTAGGGCCTTTGGAGGTACGTACGCTCTGACAAATATTGTGTAAACTTTTTCCAACAAGTTCCTTTGGAAAACTTTTCCAATCAAAGCTGTCAAAGTTTGCCGCTGGCATGCCCCTGGTTCTTTACAGTCTTTGCAGCGATTGAGAATTTGGTTTCGTTAGGAATGTACAGCTAGCTACCAGCTTTCCTCAGCATGTTATAACATCGTACCATGCTAAGAGCAGCCCGGGGCCCCGCTGAGAGGCAGGCCTTTGTAAACACCAGCCCACATGCTTTAAAGGAAAAAAAAAAAAAATCATGATCTCTTGGGTTTCAGCATCTGACCAGTGGAAAAAAAGCTATTGAAAAATACAACCCCCCCCCCCCCCCCCACACACACACACACCCTCCCTCTGCCTCTCCTCACCACCACTCTCTCCCCTCCTACAGATCCATCCTTGAGACTGATCGCTACAGGCCAGGCGGGATATGGCTCAAAAATTCAACACACCTACACACACTTTTTCGTTTCAAAGATAATTTGGTCAAAAAAACAGATAAGACCACAAAGTCTTATCTGGCCCAGCTTGGAGATGAAATCAAGTCAGCCAAAGATCCATAACGCTGGGATGGAAAACCTTGCATCTTAAATTCATTATACGTTTAAAAAAAAAAAATACTAACCTCATTCCCTGCCGCCCAATGCTCTTTGAATCTACCCTATTTTTGATTTTATTTTAAACTCTCTTATAAATTATTGTCGTGAAGAGGTAGCAACATCATTAAAGTCCCTTCAGCCAGGCTTGCTCAGTGAGTGAAAAAGGGGCTGAACAGAGGAAATATTATAAAGGAAATGTACATAAATGCAGCAAATATCAGCCTAGCCCAAACAACCCCCACCACACCCATTCCCCCCACCGCACCCATTCCCCCCTTCCAGTTGAAACATTCGCGTCGAAAAAACGTCACAGGTCCTCAATTTTACTCTTTAGTTAAACAAGTGCCTCTCGAGAATTATTTTCTCCTTTCCTCTCTAGACGACTATTGGAAAGGAAAAAGATTCCTCGCTCCTTCCCCCTCCCCGCTTCCCGAAAGCGTTTTGCCGACTCTCTCTCCCCCGTTCTCTGATGGGGATGGTGAGGTCGTTCTCTCTCTCCCCTACAAACTCCCCCTTGAAGGAACAAAATAACAAAAGAGAGGGAGGGGGAGAGAGGAGAGGGGGAGAGGACAGGGACGGGACAGGGATGATGAGAGACACAAAAAGGCTGGATTGACTCAGCGGGCCGGGCAGCATCTCTGGAGTGAAGGAATAGGTGAGAGTGCTCTATCCGGGACGTGAAACGACAAAGCACCCGTTTTCACACCTTACCCTTCCTTATCTCTCTGCCTCCCTTTCCCCTGACTCTCGGTCTGAAGAAGGGTCTCGCCCCCGAAAGGCCACCCCATTCCTTCCCTCTCCAGAGACGCTGCCCTGTCCCGCTGAGTTACTCCAGCGTTTTGTGTCAACCTTCGGTGTAAAGCAGCGTCTGCAGTTCCTTCCTCCACGTTCTTGACCCTCGAGGTGAAGTGTCGGGGCCGAGACCTTTCTTCAGACTGAAATGAAAGGAAATGTCACCTATTCTTTTTTTCCCCCCCTTCTCTCTCTCCAGAGACGCTGCCTGTCCCGCTGAGTTACTCCAAGCATGTTGTGTCGTATCTTCGGTGTAAAACCAGCATCTGCAGTTGTTTCCTACACAAAAAAATGTCACACATGTCGTGGCGTTTCGGGATTCGAGACCCTTCTTCAGACCCGAAATGTCACCGATTCCTTTTTTATTTTTCCTCCAGAGATGCTGCCTGACCCGTTGAGTTTCTTCAGCATGTTGTGTCTGCCTTGGGGGGGGGGTGTAAACCAGCATCTGCAGTTGCTTCCTACACAAGATGTCACCTATTTTTCCTTCTCCTCCATAGATGCTGCCCGACCCGTTGAGTACATCCAGCTCTATTGTCTGCCTTGGCGGTATAAACCAGCATCTGCAGTTGTTTCCTACACAAGATGTCACCTATTTTTCCTTTATTTTTCTTTGTCCTCCATAGATGCTGCCCGACCCGTTGAGTTCATCCAGCTCTAGTGTCTGCCTTGGGGGGGGAGGGTCATGCCGACACGCGGGGGGGGAGATGAGGTGCGCGCGGAGTCTTTGGTTTCTATGTGGGTGAGGTATGCATGCGCATGTGGCTGATCAGGTTGCGTTGTTGGGTGAACTTGCCGCCGCACACCTGGCACTCGTAGGGCTTCTCGCCGGAGTGGACCCGCATGTGCTCGGTCAGCCGGTACTGGCGGGTGAAGCGCATGCCGCACTCCTCGCAGGCGAAGGGCTTGAGGCCCAGGTGGCTGCGCATGTGGCGGGTCATGGTGCCGCGCTGGGTGAACATCTTGCCGCAGATGTTGCAGGGGAAGGGCCGGGAGAGCCAGTGGGTCTTCTCGTGCTGGCGCAGCGTGGACGGGTCGCGGTAGCTCTTCTCGCACACCGAGCACTTGTAGGGCCGCGAGTCGCCGGCGAAGGCCAGGCTCTGGGCCGCCAGCCCCTCCGCCGCCGCCTCCTCATCCTTGATGTACAGGTCCTCCTCCGTGTGGCTCTCCACGTGCGAGTTGAGCTGCTCCGAGCTGGGGAAGCCCTTGCCGCAGGGGATGCAGACGTACAAGTTGTCTCCGTACACCACCGGCTCAAAGCCGTCCGGGCCAGGGCGGTAGGCGTGGGCGCTGGGCTGTCCGGTGTCCTCCTCGCTCTGCCCGCTCTCCTCGCTGTACTCCTTCCCGTTCTCCTCCTCCTCCTCCCCCCCCCTCCCTACCTCCTTGCAGTAAGGGTGGGGCCCCTCCCTCTCCCGGTCCCGGTCCAGAGACTTGACCAGAGGCCCCATGATCACACCGTTCATCAGCGTCGACCCGTCCTCCCTACAGTTGTCCTGCCGCCCGTAAGGCATCTCGTGCTTGATCCAGCCGGGCGGGTGATGCGGGGCCAGGCGGTGGTAGCCCTTGGACTGCCCGGTGGTGTCGGGCGCGCCCTGGCCACCGCCGTCTCCGCCCTCGCTCCTGTCCGGCCCCTCGCCGCCCTCCGCCCTGTCCTCGGCGTTGGCGGTGGAGGAGTTGGGCGACCCTTGCCCGCACTCCCCCAGCTGCATGTCTTCCTGAGAGGCCGCCATGTGCGGCGGCTGCTGCTGCTGGTGCTGCGCCGGCGGTAACGGCGGGCTCTTCTTCGACAGGTCGAGGCCCAGCATCTGCTCGTCCCGGTCGCCGCCGTTGGCGTTACCATTGCCGCCCTTCTGCCCGCGCGGGTGTGAGGAGGAGGAGGAGGAGGAGCCCTTGTTGGAGCTGGGGACGTAAAACTCCTCGCCGCCGCCGCCGCCTCCCGTCTCCATCGCCGACAGCCGCTTCAGCCCGTCGGGCGAGCCGGCGAAACGGCTCTGGATGGCCGGCGTGGACGGCAGTCGGTGGCCTCGCCCGGGTTTGCCCGGGTTGGGCCCCCCCGCCAGCTTGCCGTGGTGCAGGCTCTTGCCGTTGCGTTTCATCTTCTTGCGGCACAGCGCGGTGAGGTCGTGGAGCTGGAGGTAGCTGGCGGCTGTGAGGAGGCCGTTGACGTTCTGCTCGCTGGCCTGCTCGGTCATCGGCAACTTGCCGGTGTAGATGAAGTCCAGGATCTGGCGGAAGATGGCGGCGTTCACCATGTCCGTGTCCAGGTTGATGAGGTTGTCGTGCAAAACGAGGGACTTGAAGTACATGCTGCTGGCCGCCAGGATGTTCTTGTGGGCGCGGAACAGGGCATTCTCCACCACGATGATGACATCGCAGAAGAAACCTTTGCTCCTCTGTTGGTTCAGCTGCAATAGTAATTGTTTGGCATGGTTTGAGAGTTCCATCTTCACATCTGATTCATCAAACTGTATCCACCTACAACAGGAAAGATGCACACAGAGAGAGAGAGAAGGTCAGATACGTTCAAAGGACAATAGACAATAGACAACAGGTGCAGGAGTAGGCCATTTGGCCCTCAGAGCCAGCACCGCCATTCAATGTGATCATGGCTGATCATCCACAATCAATACCCCGTTCCTGCCTTCTCCCCATATCCACTGACTCCACTATCTTTAAGAGCCCTATCTAGCTCTCTCTTGAAAGTATCCAGAGAACCGGCCTCCACCGCCCTCTGAGGCAGAGAATTCCACAGACTCACCACTCTCTGTGAGAAAAAGTGTTTCCTCATCTCCGTTCTAAATGGTTTACTCCTTATTCCTAAACTGTGGCCCCTGGTTCTGGACTCCCCCAACATCGGGAACATGTTTCCTGCCTCTAGCGTGTCCAAACCCTTAATAATCTTATATGTTTCAATAAGATCGCCTCTCATCCTTCTAAACTCCAGAGTGTACAAGCCCAGCCGCTCCATTCTCTCAGCGTATGACAGTCCCGCCACCCAGGGAATTAACCTTGTAAACCTACGCTGCACTCCCTCAATAGCAAGAATGTCCTTCCTCAAATTTGGAGACCAAAACTGCACACAATACTCCAGGTGTGGTCTCACTGGTGCCAGAACTGTGCCCAAGACAGACACATTAGAAGCTGGATTAACTCAACAGGTCAGGCAGCATCTCTGGAGGAAAAATAAAAATGGAACATAGGTGACATTTCGGGTCTGAAGAAGGGTGTCGAGCCGAAACGCCACAACATGTTGACATTTTTTGTGTAGGAAACAACTGCAGATGCTGCCTATCCAAAAGCGTCTTAAACACCACTATCGTATCTGCCTCCACCACCACCCCTGGCAGCACGTTCCAGGCACCCACCACCCTCTGTGTAAACACCGTAAAACGATGCCGTCTGGTCTTTGACATTTCCACCTTGGAAGAAATAATAATAATAATAATGGATGGGATTTATATAGCGCCTTTCTAATACTCAAGGCGCTTTACATCGCATTATTCATTCACTCCTCAGTCACACTCGATGGTGGTAAGCTACTTCTGTAGCCACAGCTGCCCTGGGGCAGACTGACGGAAGCGTGGCTGCCAATCTGCGCCTACGGCCCCTCCGACCACCACCAATCACTCACACACATTCACACACAGGCAAAGGTGGGTGAAGTGTCTTGCCCAAGGGCACAACGACAGTATGCACTCCAAGCGGGATTCGAACCGGCCACCTTCCGGTCGCCAGCCGAACACTTAGCCCATTGTGCTATCTGTCGTCCCAAAGGTTCTGACTGTCCATGCTCATCATTTTATAAGACAGACAAAAAATACCGGAGTAACTCAGTGGGACGGGCAGCGTCTCTGGAGAGAAGGAATGGGTGACGTTTCGGGTCGAGACCCTTCTTCAGACGTTTCAGGTCTCGACCCGAAACATCGCCCGTCCCTTCTCTCAATAGATGCTGCTGCCTGTCCGGCCGGCCAGCGAAGGAGGCTGCCTTCGACTGCCGGTAAGTAAATAGCGACCCCACTCCACTGGCTTCGACCGAACGGCAACCTATTTTTAGTCGAGGCCGGTTTTATTTTTTTTGCGAAATAATCGCAGGAACATAGAACAAGCCTCGACTACGCGGAAACCACTTTCCACCATTAGGGAGAGTGACCAAAACCTCCGGGAACCTCCCGGAAACCTTGGGTGGGCCGCAAGGTCTCCAGAGGTTTCCGTTCAGGTTTCCTAAGTAGGACCGGGGCATTACTCCAGCATTTTGTGTCTATCTTCGGTTTAAAACCAGCATCTGCAGTTCCTTCCCACACGCATCATAATTTTATAGCCTTTATACACTTCTATCAGTTATATATCTTTGGGTGGAAGGAGGCAGATGAGATGAATTAAACTTGGCATCATGTTCGACACAGACATTGTGGGCTGAAGGGCCTGCTCCCGTGCGGTGGGAACAGGCCCGATAATTGCTGTGGATCTAATGTCACATCTACTCGATGAAGACCAAAAACTTCCTCTTTTATTAAAAGAAGGAGCTAGTTCAGTTTTTTAAACAATTGCACTTTTAGTTCCGTTTAGTTCAAGGGCCTGTCCCACGTGGCGATGTTTTTCGGCCACTGCCGGCGTCATTGACTGATGTATCGGGGTAGCCAAAAGATTTTGAACATCTCAAAATCCAACGGCGACAAAAAAAAAGTTGCGACGCTTGAGGCGACACCGCACGTCAATACGTCGTCACGCCGCGGCTTTTTCGGTGACCTGATACGTCAGTCAATGATGTCGGCAGTCAGTCGCCGAAAACAATCGCCAAGTGGGACAGGCCCTTTAGAGATCGAGCATGGCCCACCGGGTCCGCGCCGACCAGCGATCCCCGCATGCCAACGCTACCCTCCACTCACCTGGGAGTTTTTACAATGATACCAAGCCAATTAGCCTACAAACCTGCACGTCTTTGGAGTGTGGGAGGAAGCTCGAGATCCCGGTGAAAGCCTGCCTAGGTCACGGGGAGAATGTGCAAACTCCGCACAGGCAGGCACCCGTAGTCGGTATCGAACCTGGGTCTCCGGCGCTGCGAGGCAGCAACTCTACCCGCTGCACCACCAAGTATCTGCATTAAACTCCATCAGCCATTCTTCCGCCCGCCCGCCCAGCTGATCAAGATGCTGCTGCAATTTGTGGCTAACCATCTTCGCTATCTACAATACCACCCACTTTAATGTCATTTGCAAACTTGCAAACCATGCCTTGTACGTTCTCACCCAACACAGTAAACAACACACCTACAGCGCACAACCAAAGGGCCTGTCCCACTCAGGCTATTTTTTTAGCCGACTACAGGCGACTAGGCTGAACCACATGGTTGCCGGGGTGTCGCCTGTACGGTCGTGAGTCGTCTCCTCAGTCACCGAAGAGTTGTAGCGTCTTTCTGGTCGCCGCTGGATTATCAACATGTTGGAAAATTTTCGGAGAAAGTTGGTGACAATGGGTTTGACGCCACTGAGCGTAGGTTGACTTCACCTGACGTAGGCGCTGTCGTGGTTGTCGCCAGGTTCACGTGGGTTGCCGCCCGTGCCGACTTAGTTTTATTGTTGTTGTTAAAGTAATAGACAATAGACAATAGGTGCAGGAGTAGGCCATTCGGCCCTTCGAGCCAGCACCGCCATTCAATGTGATCATGGCTGATCATCCCCAATCAGTACCCCGTTCCTGCCTTCTCCCCATATCCCCTGACTCCGCTATCTTTAAGAGCCCTATCTAGCTCTCTCTTGAAAGTATCCAGAGAACCCGCCTCCACCGCCCTCTGAGGCAGAGAATTCCACAGACTCGCCACTCTCTGTGAGAAAAAGTGTTTCCTCGTCTCCGTTCTAAATGGCTTACCCCTTATTCTTAAACTGTGGCCCCTGGTTCTGGACTCCCCCAACATCGGGAACATGATTCTATTTCAAATTTTATGTCAAAGAGGGGGCCCAGTCTCCAGTTTTTCGGCGACCTGCCACGACTATGATAGTCGCCGGCAGTCTCCTCGAAAAATAGCCCTTTACGTCCCATTGATTTCTTCCAGCAAACAGGTAGAACTGCAGCCTCACGGCGCCAGGGACCCGGGTTCGATCCTGACCTCGAGTGCCGTCTGTACAGAGTGTCGGGGGCAAGTCATTGGGTATTTTGAAAGCAGAGTTTAGTTTATGTTAGAAAGAACTGCAGATGCTGGTTTAAATCTAAGGTGGACACAAAACGCTGGAGTAACTCAGCGGGTGAGGCAGCATCTCTGGAGAGACACCTTCTCCCCGTCACCTGCGCGGGTTCCCTCCGGGAACTCCGGTTTTCCTCCCACCACTCCAAAGACGTGCAGTTTGTAGGTTAATTGGCTCCGGTAAAATTGTAACTAGATTAGTGCTAGTGATCGCTGGTCGGTGCGGACACGACGGGCCGAAGGGCCTGTTGCCGTGCTGTATCTCTAAACTAAACTGGTACCAGGGGTCACGAGGAGAAGGCAGGAGGATGGGGTTAGGAGGGAGAGATAGATCAGCCATGATTGACACGATGGGCCGAAGGGCCAAAATTCTGCTACTATCACTTATGACCTTATGACAGACAATAAGACAATAGGTGCAGGAGTAGGCCATGAGTTTGTTTGAAGATGACTTAATTATGGGCTGTCAATTGCTCATGCCATTCAAATCATGAGAATGCCACAGAAGCAGGTTCTCCTCAGCGAACCAGCCACCTGTTTTTGCATAAACCAAGTTTCGTCAAGCAGGCAAGGCAGCAGGCTACCTGGCAAAGATCGCATGGGAGGGCGTGGCTAGCTGGGCAACCACGCGGGTTTGCATGTGTGCCTGGCGCCGACTTTGTGCAGATCCAGAGCCAACGAGACCATGAACGACCCCTCCCACCCCAGCAACCGACTGTTCCAGCTGCTACGGTCAGGCAAACGCCCGACTCCACTGTCACGCTGTGAGAACAGAGAGGCTGAGATGGAGTTTCTTCCCACAGGCCGTCAGGACTGTAAACTCTGATCTCACCAGGGGCGTAAATACTGTTGTGTCTCCTTTTAAAAAAAATGTAAATACTGGTTCTGTTTTGCACAATCCCGCAGGCATTGCCACATTCATTTCACTGCACATCTTGTATGTATGTGTGTGTGTGTGTGTGTGTGACAAATAAAGTTGATTTAGCGGGTGAGGCAGCACCTAATGAGCGGAGGAATATGTGACGTTTCGGGTCGAGCCCCTTCTTAATAATAATAATAATGGATGGGATTTATATAGCGCCTTTCTAATACTCAAGGCGCTTTACATCGCATTATTCATTCACTCCTCAGTCACACTCGGTGGTGGTAAGCTACTTCTGTAGCCACAGCTGCCCTGGGGCAGACTGACGGAAGCGTGGCTGCCAATCTGCGCCTACGGCCCCTCCGACCACCACCAGTCACCCACACACATTCACACACAGGCAAAGGTGGGTGAAGTGTCTTGCCCAAGGACACAACGACAGTCTTCTTCAGTCTGAGCTGCCAGAGGAGGTAGTTGAGGCAGAGACTATAACAGATTATTATCTAAATGGTAGACAAAAATGCTGTAGAAACTCAGCGGGTGCGGCAGCATCTATGGAGCGAAGGAAAGAGGCAACGTTTCGGGTCGAGTTGCCTATTTCCTTTTTTTTAAATTTATTTTTATTAGAAGCAACTGTACACGGATAAATCGCTCGGCATATACAATTATTGTACAGCTTCATTTTTTATCAAATTTTATCATAACAAACACACAGTAGCCTATTTCCTTCGCTCCATAGATGCCGACTCACCCGCTGAGTTTCTCCACCATTTCAGTCTACCTTCGATTTTTCCAGCACCTGCAGTTCTTTGAACATCGTAGCTCAGAGTTGACTTCAGTTTAGTTTATTGTCACGCGCACCGAGGTACAGTGAAAAGCTTTTTGTTGCGTGCTGACCAGTCAGCGGAAAGACAACACATGATTCCAATCGAGCCATTTGCAGTGTACAGATTCATGATAAAGGGAATCACGTTTAGTTGTTGCAAGGTGAAGCCAGCTAAAGAGCCAGTCCCACTGTACGAGGTAATTCAAGAGTTCTCCCGAGTTTTCCCCTGATTCGAACTCGGCGAATGTCCGTAGCAGGTCCGTAGGAGTTCGCGGATGTCTCATAGCGGCTTGTACGGGTAACGGTAGGTACTCGGGGAATCCGGTAAAATCGTGACTTTTTTTCGACTGTGATGAAAAATACTCGTGATGAAAAAAATTGTGACTTTTTCCTCGTACGTGCCGCTAGGAGACATCCACGAAATCCTACGGACATTCTCCGAGTTCGAATCAGGGGAAAACTCGGGAGAACTCTTCAATTACCTCGTACAGTGGGACAGGGGCTTAAGTCCGATCAAACACAGTCCTAGGGTCGCCAATGAGGTTGATGGCAGTTCAGCACTGCTCTCTTGTTGTGGTAGGATGGTTCAGTTGTCAGTGGGCTGTGAAAATGTTTGCAAAGTCTTGCGGCATAGCCAGAGCTTCCTTGAAGCGCTGCGAGATATTTCCGTCTATCTGTCTGTCTAAACTAGAATTTAGAAGGATTTAGAGGGGATCTTATAGAAACATAACATTCTTAAAGGATTGGACATGCTAGATGCAGGAAAAATGTTCCCCCATGTTGGGGGAGTCCAGAACCAGGGGTCGCACACAGTTTAAGAATAAGGGGTCGGCCATTTAGGACTGAGATGAGGAAAATCTTTTTCACCCAGAGAGTTGTGAATCTGTGGAATTCTCTGCAACTGAAGGCAGTGGAGGCCGATTCACTGGATGTTTTCAAGAAAGTTAGGGCTAACCGAATCAAGGGATATGGGGAGAAAACAAGAGCGGGGTATTAATTTTAGATGTTTAAGAAGGAACTGCAGATGCTGGAAAATCGAAGGTACACAAAAATGCTGGAGAAACTCAGCGGGTGCAGCAGCAGCTATGGAGCGAAGGAAATAGGCAATGTTTCGGGACGAAACGTTGCCTATTTCCTTCGCTCCATAGATGCTGCTGCACCCGCTGAGTTTCTCCAGCATTTCTGTCTACCTATTAATTTTAGATGATCAGCCATGATCATATTGAATGGCGGTGCTGGCTCGAAGGGCCGAATGGCCTACTGCTGCACCTACTTTCTATGTTTCTAGGTTTTCGATTAATACCCAAAACTATCAGGTTGCATCAGGAAGAAATCCTGGCAAGGAGTTCAGGTGAAAATCTGAAATACTTTGGAGTAACGTATTTTAAAATTTCTCAAATGACAAAAGTCACTTTGAGTCAACTAAAACCTCTGCACTTTTCCCTGCCTATATATATGAAAAGACAGACACAAAATGCTGGAGTAACTCAGCGGGATAGGCAGCCTCTGTGGAGAGAAGGAGTGGGTGACGTCTCGGGTCTAAAAAGCCTGAAGAAGGGTCTCAACCCGGACTGACTGCCTGTCCCGCTGAGATACTGCAGCATGCCAAGTTTATCTTCAGTGTAAAGCAGCATCTCCAGTTCCTTCTCACAGATAAAAGCATCTCGAACCTTGCAGACATTTCCGTTGATCAAGATCACGTATGCAATCAGTAACCAAAGAACATCAATAGAGCGACGTAGCATTGAAGTGGTTTCCTGAGCTTAGGCATAGAGCCAAACAGCACGTAAACAGGCCCTTCAGCCCAACTCATCCATGCTGACCCATCTATGCTAGTACCATCTATCCACATTTGGCCCACATCCCTGTAAACCTATCGTATCCCCGTACCTGTTCAAGTGCAGTTATAGTCCCTGCCTCCTCTGACAGCTCGTCCCATATACACACCACCCTCCAAGTGACCCCTCGTCCCATATACACACCACCATCCAAGTGACCCCTCGTCCCATATACACACCACCATCCAAGTGACCCCTCGTCCCATATACACACCACCATCCAAGTGACCCCTCGTCCCATATACACACCACCCTCCAAGTGACCCCTCGTCCCATATATACACCACCCTCCAAGTGACCCCTCGTCCCATATACACACCACCCTCCAAGTGACCCCTCGTCCCATATATACACCACCCTCCAAGTGACCCCTCGTCCCATATACACACCACCCTCCAAGTGACCCCTCGTCCCATATACACACCACCCTCCAAGTGACCCCTCGTCCCATATACACACCACCCTCCCAGTGACCCCTCGTCCCATATACACACCACCCTCCAAGTGACCCCTCGTCCCATATACACACCACCCTCCCCAAGTGACCCCTTGTCCCATATACACACCACCATCCAAGTGACCCCTCGTCCCATATACACACCACCCTCCCAGTGACCCCTCGTCCCATATACACACCACCCTCCAAGTGACCCCTCGTCCCATATACACACCACCCTCCAAGTGACCCCTCGTCCCATATACACACCACCCTCCCCAAGTGACCCCTTGTCCCATATACACACCACCATCCAAGTGACCCCTCGTCCCATATACACACCACCCTCCCAGTGACCCCTCGTCCCATATACACACCACCCTCCAAGTGACCCCTCGTCCCATATACACACCACCCTCCAAGTGACCCCTCGTCCCATATACACACCACCCTCCTAGTGACCCCTCGTCCCATATACACACCACCATCCAAGTGACCCCTCAGGTTCCTATTAAATCGTGACACGGTGGCACAGTGGCAGAGTTGCTGCCTCACAGCACCAGAGACCCGGGATCGATCCCGACCACGGGCACTGTCTGTACGGAGTTTGCACGTTTTCCCCGTGACCTGCGTGGGTTTTCTCCGGGATCTTCGGTTTCCTCCCACACTCCAAAGACGTGCAGGTTTGCAGGGTAATTTTAGGTCTAATTTCATCAAGGGATATTGGGGGAAAAGCCAGAACGGGGCACTGATTTTGGATGATCAGCCATGATCATATTGAATGGCGGTGCAGGCTCGAAGGGCCGAATGGCCTACTCCTGCACCTATTTTCTATGTTTCTATGTCATTGGGTGGGACGACAGATGGCACAATGGGCTAAGTGTTCGGCTGGCAACCGGAAGGTAGCCGGTTCGAATCCCGCTTGGAGTGCATACTGTCGTTGTGTCCTTGGGCAAGACACTTCACCCACCTTTGCCTGTGTGTGAATGTGTGTGAGTGATTGGTGGTGGTCGGAGGGGCCATAGGCGCAGATTGGCAGCCACGCTTCCGTCAGTCTGCCCCAGGGCAGCTGTGGCTACAGAAGTAGCTTACCACCACCGAGTGTGACTGAGGAGTGAATGAATAATGCGATGTAAAGCGCCTTGAGTATTAGAAAGGCGCTATATAAATCTCATCCATTATTATTATTATTATTGGGTCGATATAAATGTCCAGCATTTTGTGTCTATGTTCAGCAGAGACAGCATTTTACCTCCTCAAAATTGAGTTTAGTTCAGAGATACAGCGTGGAAACAGGCCCTTCGGCCCACCGGTTCTGCACCGACCAGCGATCCCCGCACACTAACACTACCCTACACACACTAGGGACAATTTACATTTACACCAAGCCAATTAACCGACAAACATGTGGGTCTTTGGAGTGTGGGAGGAAACCGAGGATCTCGGAGAAAATGGTCGCGGGGAGAACGTGCAAACTCCGTACAGACAGCGCCCGTGGTCGGGATCGAACCCGGGGTCTCCGGCGCTGCACGTGAGGCAGCAACTCCACCGCTGCTGCTCTGCCCTCTACTTGTACTTGAGTTTCACTGCAACCCTCAGGTGGTCCGCCCGTGTTTCGACGCATGCAATCAACCCGGGGTGCACAATCAAATCAGATCGAGTTGTCCTGCAACTTTAGGCTGTGCACGCCATACGCAGGAAGATGAAGACTGGACCGGGTTTATGTACGGTATAGTATTACCTGACGATTTAATTTAATTAAACACCAGCTTTTCACTGTTCTATGTCCCTCTGTGTACCTTAGACAGACACAAAGTGCTGGAGTAACTCAGCGGGTCAGGCAGCACACCTGGAGAGAAGGAATAGGTGATGTCTTGGCTCGAGACCCTTCTTCAGTCTCTACCCGAGACACCACAATAGACAATAGGTGCAGGAGGAGGCCATTCAGCCCTTCGAGCCAGCACCGCCATTCAATGTGATCATGGCTGATCATCCCCAATCAGTACCCCGTTCCTGCCTTCTCCCCATATCCCCTGACTCCACTATCTTCAAGAGCCCTATCTAGCTCTCTCTTGAAACTATCCAGAGAACCGCCCTCTGAGGCAGAGAATTCCACAGACTCACCACTCTCTGTGAGAAAAAGTGTTTCCTCGTCTCCATTCTAAATGGCTTACCCCCTTATTCTCAAACTGTGTGTGGCCCCTGGTTCTGGACTCCCCCAACATCGGGAACATGTTTCCTGCCTCTAGCGTGTCCAAGCCCTTAACAATCTTATATGTTTCAATGAGATTCCCTCTCATCCTTCTAAACTCCAGAGAGTCAATAAGAAGATCTAAACCTAATTGCATTAGGAAGTTTTCCAGTAACATAACTTCCTCCCCGCCAATGAACTAGATGCATTTTTAATGAGTCGTTTCATGGTCACTTCCTCTGCCCTTAACTTGTGTACACAACTTTTTTATGAAACAACTGCACTAAAAATCACCAGTGGCTGGTGTTACATTTAACCAGTGTTTTCAGATTAGTGCAGGTGTCCATCTTTGCTTTATCATTCACAGGAGTTCAGTTTAGTTCAGAGACTACAAAAAGTAGTAAACGCTGCCCAGCCCATCATCGGCTCTGACCTCCCTTCCATCGAGGGGATCTATCGCAGTCACTGCCTCAAAAAGGCTGGCAGTATCATCAAGGACCCACACCATCCGGGCCACACACTCATCTCTCCGCTGCCTTCAGGTAGAAGGTACAGGAGCCTGAAGACTGCAACGTCCAGGTTCAGGAATAGCTGCTTCCCCACAGCCATCAGGCTATTAAACTCAACTGCAACAAATCTCTGAACATTAATAGACCATTATCCGTTTATTTGCACTTTTATCTGCTTATTTATAGAAACATAGACATAGAAATTAGGTGCAGGAGTAGGCCATTCGGCCCTTCGAGCCTGCACTGCCATTCAATGTGATCATGGCTGATCATCCAACTCAGTATCCCGTACCTGCCTTCTCTCCATACCCCCTGATCCCTTTAGCCACAAGGGCCACATCTAACTCCCTCTTAAATATAGCCAATGAACTGTGGCCTCAACTACCTTCTGTGGCAGAGAATTCCAGAGATTCACCACTCCCTGTGTGAAAAATGTTTTTCTCATCTCAGTCCTAAAGGATTTCCCCCTTATCCTTAAACTGTGACCCCTTGTCCTGGACTTCCCCAACATCGGGAACAATCTTCCTGCATCTAGCCTGTCCAACCGCTTAAGAATTTTGTACGTTTCTATAAGATCCCCCCTCAATCTTCAATATGGCCACACTGATCTGTTCTGTAGTCATGCCTACTATATTGTGTTGTGCTGAAGCAAAGCAAGAATGTCATTGTCCTATCCGGGACACATGACAATAAAGTCTCTTGATTTGACTTGGGATCTTGCGTGGAAACAGGCCCTTCAGCCCACCGGGTCCGCACTGACCAGCGATTCCCGCACACTAACACTACCCTACACACACACACTAGGGACAATTTCCATTTACACCAAGCCAATTAACCTACAAACCTGCGCATCTTTCACTGCCTGCTGTACCTGCATGCTTACTTTCATTGACTGATGACCAAGGACCCCCCAGATCCCGTTGCACTTCCCCTTTTTCCCAACTTGACACCATTTAGATAATGTTTAAGAAGGAACTGCAGATGCTGGAAAATCGAAGGTAGACTAAAATGCTGGAGAAACTCAGCGGGTGAGGCAGCATCTATGGAGCGATGGAAATAGGCGACGTTTCGGGTCGAGTTTCGACCCGAAACGTCGCCTATTTCCTTCGCTCCATAGATGCTGCCTCACCCGCTGAGTTTCTCCAGCATTTTTGTCTAGCATTTAGATAATAATCTGTTATAGTCTCTGCCTCAACTACCTCCTCTGGCAGCTCGAACTATACACCCACCGCCCTTCAGTGTGAAAATGTTGCCAATCAGGTTCCAATTCAATCTTTCATTTCTCACCATAAGCCACTCCAAAGACGTACAGGTTTGTTGGTAAATTGTCTTTGGTTAAAAAATAGTAAACTGCCCCTGGTGCGTGTAGGATAGTGTTAGTGTGCGGGGATCGCTGGTTCGGCACGGGCTCGGTGGGCCGAAGGGCCTGTTTCTGCGATATATCTCTAAACTAGACAGGACTAAGTCCTCTGGCTTCTAATTCCCCAACCCTGGGTAAAATAATCTGTACATTCACCCCATCCTCATGCTTTTATACATTTTATTACATGGTTTTATACTATCTGTAAGATTGCGATCGAGTTCCTGCCTTACAGCGCTGGGTTCGATCCTGACTACGGGTGCTGTCTGTACGGAGTTTGCACGTTCTCCCCTGTGACCTGCGTGGGTTTTCTCCAAGATCTGCGGTTTCCTCCCGCACTCCAAAGACGTGCAGGTTTGTAAGGTTAATTGACTTGGTGTAAATGTAAAAACTGTCCCTAGTGGGTGTAGGATAGTGTTAATGTGCGGGGATCGCTGGTCGGCGCGGACCTGGTGGGCTGAAGGGCCTGTTTCCGCGCTGTATCTCTAAATATAAACTAAACTAAAGGAATAAAGGACAAGGAAGAAAAGGGCAAGTCTGCCCAAGCTACAGTCTGAAGAAGGGTCTCGACCCGAAACGTCGCCCATTCCTTCTCTCCAGACACGCTGCCTGTCCCGCTGAGTTACTCCAGCACTTTGTGTCGAACATCCTTGTAAATCTTCTCTGCACTTGCTTCTTCCCTCCGACTTACACGCAATCATAATTTGCCAATCCAATTGTCTCTCTTTCACCATTGCTGGGTTTAAATCCTGGATCTCCCTCCCCTCAAGCATTATAGTTTAGTTCCAATACAGCAGGGAAACAGGCCCTTCTTCCCACGCCCCATCCACGCTGGTTCTATGGTATCCCACTTTCACATCCACTCCTTACACACTGGGAGCAGTTTACAGAGGGCCGATTAACCTACAAACCCGCACGTCTTTGGAGGGTGGGTGGAAACCGGAGCACCCGGAGAAAACGTGCAAACTCCGTACAGACAGCACCCGTAGTCAGGATTGAACCCGGGTCTCTGGCGCTGTGAGGCAGTAACTCTACCGCTGCGCCACCGTGCCACCTATAAGGTACTCCAGCACCTTGTGTCTTCTAAAGTACACGTCTGATCCAAGCCAGCTTGCAGTTGGATACCAGGGAAGGGCTGGAGGCATGACAGACAGAGAGATTCTTGCTCGACAGAAGTAGGTTGTTCAGTTCACTGAGCCAGTGTGGGTGAGAATACCTACACAAGCCTTCACAAGCCTCGATTCATCTTGCTGTTGCAACAACAACTGTGTAGAAAGCGATCTCACTGCGGTTACACCATGCTTCAAACCACCCTGCCCAGCTCACAACAACCTATCACTCTGGTGGGAGAGAGGCTGAGAGAGACTGAGGGAGAGAGAGAGAGAGAGTGAGTCAGAGGGAGAGAGAGAGAATTTTGTCGGAACATCCTCCGTATCCAAAGGAAAACACCAACAAACGCATGTAGGGCGGAACTAGGCAGATACCCACTGATAATAAATATCCAGAAAAGAGCATTACATTTTTGGAATCACCTTAAATCTAGCCCCCCAGATACCCTCCAGTATAAAGCCCTTCAAACACAAGAGGGGAACCCAGAAAAGAGTTCCCTGTGTCAGTTGGTACTGAGACTAACTACCCCTATTCAGTTAAACCCTATCCAGTTAAACCCTGACCGGCCTCAGATCAATACTGGCCCCCAATCACCAGTTAGAGGGAACCAAATTATCAAACAATGTAAAGAAACGTACTTGGAACATTGGGATAAAGAAACCAAAAGCCAAAGCAGATTAGAATGTTGCCGTTCCCTAAAAAGAGACTATAAATTGGCAGACTATCTCTCAACTGTTAGAGACATAAAGCAGAGACAGACCCTCACCAAATACAGGTTAAGTGACCACTATTTGGCAGTTGAAAAAGGAAGACAGAAGAGATTCTGGCAACCAAGAGAAAACAGAATATGCGGCCACTGTTTGACAGATGAGGTTGAAACAGAGGTGCACTTCCTCCTAAAATACAAAAAATTAGACAAAACAAGGAAAGCATACTTTGACAAACTCGGTGTGGCAACCCCTGATTTTAAAGAACTAGATGATACATCAAAACTAAGAATAATCCTTGTCGAAGGGAATACGGCCCATCTTGGTGCACAATATGTAACAGCATGCCATAACCTGAGAGACGGTGAATGACCAACATGCACATATGTACGTACTAATTGACATTAACTGGCACTAAGAAATTAATATTGAATTGCTAAACTTGCTATTGTGTTGTACTGCTTACAGCTGCAAGAACGTGTAGCATCAATAAAGGGCTATAGGCCTATTGCGAGTTTATGTACAGGGACATATCTATCCATGCATTGTAGACTTGTATTTATACTTATGCATTTTAAATATGTCTGTCATGTTTTATACTTTGGCAATATAACAATGTTTTTATCATGCCAATAAAGTTTTTTAATTGAAATTGAATTGAATTGAGAGAGAGACAGAGAGAGGGACAGAGAGATAGAGAGAGATAAGAGGGGAGCGAGAGACACACACACACACACACATAGGAATGGAAGGCACAGTGGGTAGAGTTGCTGCCTCACAGCACCAGAGACCCGGGTTCGATCCCGGCTACAGGTGCTGTCTGTACGGAGTTTGTACGTTCTCCCCGTGGGGCTTTTCTCCAAGATCTTCGGTTTCCTCCCACACTCCAAAGACGTACAGGTTTGTAGGTTAATTGGCTGGGTATAAATGCGAATAAGTCACTCGTCTGTGTCGGACAGTGTTAGTGTGCGGGGATCGCTGGTCGGCGCGGATTCGGCGGGCCGAAGCGCCTGTTTGCTCGCTGTATCTCCAAACTAAACTAAACTAAAA
The DNA here is from genome assembly GCF_010909765.2 of Amblyraja radiata. Lineage (NCBI taxonomy): Eukaryota > Metazoa > Chordata > Chondrichthyes > Rajiformes > Rajidae > Amblyraja > Amblyraja radiata. The sequence continues at coordinate 34,509,919 of NC_045980.1, forward strand.
CGAAACACGGATAGATGACGTTTCAGGGGTGGGACCTTTCTTCGAACTACCCCAGTACTTTGTCTGCCCCAGTATTCAGCCTGAAGAAGGGTCTCGACACGAAACGAAACGTCGCCTAATCCCTCTCTCCGTAGATGCTGCTTCACCCGCTGAGTTTCTCCAGCATTTCTGTCTACCTTCCAGTACTTTGTACCTTCTTGTAAGAATGTACTCACCCACCCGAATGCATACTGAAGGATGAAGGGCTTGTTTGCGTGCTGTATCTCTGAACTCAATTAAATTGGCGGTGCGTAGGTCTCAGTGGATCACTGCTTTGCATACTGCACCAGTGCAGTCACATTTTGGGCTTGGTTCCCCCGAGTCATATACATTCTTGTGTCACCAAAGCAACGACAAAAACTATTAACGAACTTCCCCCCCCCCCAACATCAAAAATCTTCTAACCCACCATTCCACCTCCAGGTCTCTCAGGTCAATAGACAATAGATGCAGGAGTAGGCCATTCGGCCCTTCGAGCCAGCACTGCCATTCAATGTGATCATGGCTGATCATCCACAATCAGTACCCCGTTCATGCCTTCTCCCCATATCCCCTGACTCCGCTATCTTTAAGAGCCCTATCTAGCTCTCTCTTGAAAGCATCCAGAGAACCGACCTCCACCGAGGCAGAGAATTCCACAGACTCACCACTCTCTGTGAGAAAAAGTGTTTCCTTGTCTCCGTTCTAAATGGCTTACTCCTTATTCTTAAACTGTGTGTGGCGCCTGGTTCTGGACTCCCCCAACATCGGGAACATGTTTCCTGCCTCTAGCGTGTCCAAGCCCTTAACAATCTTATACGTTTCAATGAGAACCTCCCTCTCATCCTTCTAAGTTTTGCTGCTAACAAACCGGTCAGCGGAAAGACAACACATGAATTTCCTGCCCAAGCGAAATGTGAGGTGGGCAAAGTGCTGGAGTAACTCAGCGATGAACAGGCCCATCAGCCCAGTTTTCCCACACCGACAAACATGTCCCATCTATGCTTGTCCCACCTGCCTGCGTTTGGCTCATTCACCTCTCCTATCCATGTACCTGTCCAAATGTCGTTCAAATTTTGTTATAGCTCCTGCCTCAACTACCTCCTCTGGCAGCTCGTTCCATGCATCTATCATCCTTTGTGTAGAAAAGTTACCCGCCAGGTTCCTATTAAATCTTCCCCCCCCCCCCTCACCTTAAACCTATGTCCTCTGGTTCTTAATCTCTGGAGAAAAAGGATAGGTGAGGATTCGGTTTCGGGACATTTCTTCAGACATCTTCAACTCGCAAGTTAGTAATGCTACTTGCGAATGGGCTTTAATAAATAAATCGCATTCTCGCATTTCATTCAGCACTTTCGTTTAGTTTGGGGACGCAGCGCGGAAGCAGGCCCATCAAGCCTACTCCGCCATTCAATCATGGCCAATCTATCTCTCCCCCTTAACTCCATTCTCCTGCCTTCTCCCCATAACCCCTGACACCCGTAACTAATCAAAAATCTATTATATCGTCTAGGTGGGCGGCACGGTGGCGCAGCGGTAGAGTTGCTGCCTCACAGCGCCAGAGACCCGGGTTGAATCCTGACTACGGGCGCTGTCTGTGCGGAGTTTGCACGTTCTCCCCGTGACCTAGTGGGTTTTCCCCGGGTGCTCCGGTTTCCTCCCACACTCCAAAGACGTGCAGGATTGTAGGTTAATTGGCTTCAGTAGAAATTGTAAATTGTCCCTGGTGCGTGTAGGGTAGTGTTGGTGTGCGGGGATCGCTGGTTGTTGCAGACTCGATGGGCCGAAGGGCCTGATTCCCCGCTGAAACTGTATCTCTCTCGTCATGACCATCGCCAATTACCCCTGAACTGAGTCACTTGCCAGTTGCTAGCAAAGAGTTACGTAGGCGCTATAATGCACGAAATCTTCCTCCTGAGTGAGTTCTTATAATTCAATTATGAAGAGAAAGCGCCCTTGAAGGTGACTTACTTCACAGACAGCTTTACATGTGATCGATTTGAATTGCTCGATCTACTTCGAGAGAGTTGTGGACGCAGCCCAGACCGTCACGAAAACCAACCTCCCTGCCTCGGCAAGGCCACCAGCATAATCAAGGGCCATTCTCAATAGACAATAGGTGCAGGAGTAGGCCATTTGGCCCTTCGAGCCAGCACCGCCATTCAATGTGATCATGGCTGATCATCCCTAATCGGTACCCCGTTCCTGCCTTCTCCCCATATCCCCGGACTCCGCTGTCTTTAAGACCCCCTATCTAGCTCTTCCTGAAAGCATCTCACTCCCTCTTCTCCCCTCTCCCATCAGGTGAGACTTTGAGTTTGAGTGCAGTGAAAAGCTTTTGTTGCCTGCTATCCATTCAGCAGGAAGACTACATGGGCACAGAAGCGTGAAAACGCACACCTCCAGATTCAGGGACAGTTTCTTCCCAGCTGTTATCAGGCAACTGAACCATCCTACCACCAACTAGAGATCGGTCCTGACCTCCCATCCACCTCACTGGAGATCCTCGGACTATCGTTAGTTGGACTTTAATGGACTTTATCTTGCACTAAACATTACCCCCTTGTTGTAGGAAGGAACTGCAAGCGCTGGTTTAAACCGAAGACAGACACAAAGTGCTGGAGTAACTCAGCGGGACAGGCAGCATCTGTGGAGAGAAGGAATGGGTGACGTGTTGGGTCGAGACCCTTCTTCAGACTGATTGCAATCATATATTGCCTTTTCTCTCATTAGATAGTACGCAACAAAAAGCTTTTCACTGTACCTCGGTACACGTGACAATAAACAAAACTAAGCAAAACTAACCTACCTCGGCGAGGACATTTACAATAGACAATAGGTGCAGGAGTAGAGGCCATTCGGCCCTTCGAGCCAGCACCGCCACTCAATGTGATCACAGCTGATCATCCACAATCAGTACCCCGTTCCTGCCTTCTCCCCATATCCCCTGACTCCGCTACCTTTAAGAGCCCCATCTAGCTCTCTCTTGAAAGCATCCAGAGAACCGGCCTCCACCGCCCTCTGAGGCAGAGAATTCCACAGACTCACCACTCTCTGAGTGACTGCCGCTCAATGCCGCCCAACTATTCACATACCAGTCAAGCAGCTATCTGGTGTGTAGGAAGGAACTGCAGATGCCGGTTTAAACCGAAGACAGACACACAGTGCTGGAGTAACTCAGCGGGTCAGGCAGCACCTCTGGAGAGAAGGAGTAGGTGACCTTTGGGGTCGAGACGTGAACTCAGCGGGTCAGGCAGCGTTGATTTCAGAACTTTGTGTCACAAGTTCGCACGTTATAGGAGTAGAATTGGGTACATTCGGCCCATCGAGCCCAGTCTGCCATTCAGATTTGTTTATTTTTGGCTGCAGCGATCCACCTGTAAGTGTGAAGCCAGATCGTACGTTTCTCCATTCTCGACATTCGGGGTGGGGGGGGGAAATACAAAAAAAAAAAGACATTACGCCAAGAACTGGGGAAAGATGCTCTGCGGAGGATCATGGCGAACATCGGTGAGCAACGGCAAAGGAAGAATAACAGCGGGAGCGGATGGAAATTCCAGCTCGGGGGAGGGAAGGGGAGAGGGGGCAGATGTGTCCCCTCGGCCGAAACTCCCGAAGGAGAGGTTGCAGGATCACGTCGGTCACTGGATAGCTTCTGTTTTTTTCACAACTGGCTGTTGCCCTGGTAATCTGGTCAAACCTGCTGGGCAGGTATTTAGCAAAGATTGGGATGAGGGGAGGCATGAAGCAAGCGTTCGCCAAAGATCCTACAGCGGAGCAAGATGGTCCACTCGACGAAAAGGACGTAGTACGGTCATGGGCAGATTCATGGGTGATTTTCGGCCCCATTTCCGTAACCGGCTTCCGTCTCCGCACCAAAGATCCCGTAGTGGAGCAAAGATACTAGCGCGGGGACGGAAGCCAGTTACGGAAACATCCTCGTAAAAATAAAAGTTATTTTGGAAAAATCTTCTCATTTTCAGAATTATAATTTATTAACACAAGCTGTCCCCCCGCAACGTTGATTACACTGCGAGTCGGGTCGGGTCGGGTCAGGTTACGGAAATGGATGAAACAAAGGCCCCCGTTCCGCTCCGTTGCGTACTACACGTCAGCCCGTTGCATTTAGCAGGAGTGGTCTATCTTGCTCCGCTATAGGATCTTTGGCATTCGCTGCCCTAGCCTCCATTCCACAGTAGACGCCCAATGAGTCAGCTATACAGTCAGCCTGACTTTAGACGCGGGCCACCGGCGATCCCCGCACGCCGGTAAAGCTGCTGCCTCACAGCGCCAGAGCTCCCGACCACGGGCGCCGTCTCTACGGAGTTTGTAATCATGTATTGTCTTTCTGCCGAGCGGACAGCACGCAACAAAAGGCGGTCACAGTGGCGCAGCGGTAGAGTCGCTGCCATACGGCGCTCGCACCGCCAGAGTCCCGGGTTCGATCCCGACCAACGGGTGCTGTCTGTACGGAGTTTGCGCGTTCTCCCCGTGGGTTTTCTCCAAGATCTTCGGTTTGCTCCTACACTCCAAAGACGTGCAGGTTTGTCGGCTAATTGGCTTGGTGTAAATGTAGAAAAAAATTGTCCCTAGTGTGTGTGTGTGTGTGTGTGTGTGTGTGTGTGTGTAGGATAGTGTTAGTGTGCGGGGATCGCTGGTCGGCGTGGACTTGGGAGGGCCGAAGGGCCTGTTTCCTCGCTGTATCTCTAAACTAAACGGAACGAAGGAGAACTTACAGAAGCCAATTCACCTACAAACGTTTTCCTGCCAACGGAAGTAGGTAGATACGTCTAAGAGACGTTCAAGAATACCTTCAACGCAACACAACCATTTTGCTCTTGAACTCTTCACCACACTAATCTCAACTAATCTTGAACTAATCACCACACATGGACTGAACTTGGTGGCGCTGAAGACCGGATTTTTTTTTTTGCATTGGTATTGCGGTAAGAATTTAGTTTAGAGATACAGCGCGGAAATAGGCCCCTTCAACCCACCGAGTCCGAGGCGACCAGCCATCCCCGCACACCAACAATTTATAATGAAACCAAGCCAATGAATCTCCAAGGCACACAAAATCGCTGGAGAAACTCAGCGGGTGCAGAAACTCAGCCTTCGGGTTTCGTCCCGAAACGTTGCCTATTTCCTTCGCTCCATAGATGCTGCTGCACCCGCTGAGTTTCTCCAGCATTTTTGTCTACCTTCGATTTTCCAGCATCTGCAGTTCCTTCTTAAACAATTAATCTCCAAACCTTCACGTCTTTGGAGTGTGGGAGGAAACCGGAGATCCCGGAGAAAACCCAGGAGGGTCGCGGGGAGAACGTGCAAACTCCGCACAGACAGCGCCCGTAGTCGGGATGGAACCCGGGTCTCTGGCGCTGTGAGGCAGCAGCTCTACCCGCTGCACCATTCTGCTCACTGTCCCGCCCCAGGATAAACTGGTTCTGGACTCCCCCAACATCGAGAACATGTTTCCTGCCTCTAGCGTGTCCAAAGCCATTTGGCCCTTCGAGCCAGCACCGCCATTCAATGTGATCATGGCTGATCATCCACAATCAATACCCCGTTCCTGCCTTCTCCCCATATCCCCTGACTCCACTATCTTTAAGAGCCCTATCTAGCTGTCTCTTGAAAGTATCCAGAGAACCGGCCTCCACCGCCCTCTGAGGCAGAGAATTCCACAGACTCACCACTCTCTGTGAGAAAAAGTGTTTCCTCATCTCCGTTCTAAATGGCTTACCCCTTATTCCTAAACTGTAGCCCCTGGTTCTGGACTCCCCCAACATCGAGAACATGTTTCCTGCCTCTAGCGTGTCCAAACTTTTAACAATCTTATATGTTTCAATGAGATGTCCTCTCATCCTTCTGTACTCCAGAGTGTACAAGCCCAGCTGCTCCATTCTCTCAACATATGACAGTCCCGCCATCCCGGGAATTAACCCTGTAAACCTACGCTGCACTCCCTCAATAGCAAGAATGTCCTTCCTCAAATTAGGGGACCAAAACTGCACACAATACTCCAGGTGTGGTCTCACTGCAGAAGGACATCTTTGCTGCTATATTCGATTCCTCTTGTTATAAAGGCCAACATACCATTCGCTTTCTTCACTGCCTGCTGTACCTGCATGCTTACTTTGATAGACTGATGTACAAGGACCCCCAGATCCCGTTGTACTTCCCCTTTTCCCAACTTGATATTTCACAATCACCAATCCTGCGTGGTGCTGTTCTTAGGTTTTAATGATTGAAGTTGCGATATTTAGTCCATTCACTTGGCCTTTGCTCAGGAAGTCGAACAGGCTGTTTGCCTTAGAACCCACAAACCGCAAATGTGCACAATCTTGTTTACAACGGTTCCCAGGCAATGTTGGCACGGGGCAAGGAGTTCAGCAGCAGTGTTCTCATGAGCATTACGCCCAGAACCTGGCAGCATCTCAAATCGAACCATAAACATAAACAAGCTTGCTGTGTCTGGTCAGATGCCGCAGAATGACGACTCCGTTCACAAAAAAGCTGGAGTAACTCAGCGGGACGGGAGGTGTCTATGGAGAGAGGGAATGGGAGGCGTTTCGGGTCAAGACCCTTCTTCAGACTGATGTCGGGAGGGCGGGAAAAATGAAGGAAGAGGCTGGAGTCAGTAGGCAGTGGGAGAGTTGGGAAGGGGAGGGGAAAGGAAGGAGGGAGAAACCTTGAAGAAGGGTCTCGACCCTAAACGTCACCCATTCCTTCTCTCCAGAGATGCTGCCGCCTGTCCCGCTGAGTTACTCCAGCAAACTTCGGTGTAAACCAGCATCTGCAGTTCCTTCCTACAGAAGGTAGACCTCGGCATCTTTAGTTTAGTTCAGAGTTGCGGTGCAGAAACGGGGGGCCCTTCGGCCCACCGAGTCCGTGCCGACCAGCGATCACCGCACACTAACACGACCCTACACACACTAGGGACAATTTACAATTATACCAAAGTCAATTAACCTACAAACCTGCACGTCTTTAGAGTGTGGGGGGGGAAACCCATGCGGCCACGAGGAGTTCTCCGTACAGATGGCGCCCGTGGACAGGATCGAACCCGGTTCTCTGGCGCTGTGAGGCAGCAACTCTCCCGCTGCGCCTCCGTGCCGCGCAAGTGAATGGGCGGGCTAATGAACCAATTTAATTTCCCTGGCATCTTGGGCCAAAACCAGGAAGATCCTGTCTTGGCAAGCCCCACTCGTGTTGATGTGTATCATAGCCCTGCGGCTATAGAGTAGGCTTGGCAACCCAGAGAGCACAGGTTGGAATCCTACCATGGGCGATTTGTGGGCTGGCTGGCACCAGAACAGATGCGAATGTTGTCGGAAGCACGGATAATTCCGGGTGCACTCCAGGAATATTGTCTATTGTCTATTGAGGACAAGCAAACAAAGCCCGCTGCACAGAAGGTGGAGCACTGGAACAGGCCCTTCAGCCCACAACCTCCGTGATAGTACATGATGCCAAGATCTGAAGGGAGGGACTGGAGGTGCTGGCTTACACCCAAGATAGGCTCAAAGTGCGGCTCTAGAGATAAGGAATATGCTATCGGGAAGCCAAACCACCCTGTCGCAACTAGAGAGCAGTCCAGAACTATCCACCTCATTGGTGACTGTGTGGGATCGGACTTTACTGGTTTATCTTGCACTAAACTTTATTCCCTTATATCATGTATTTGTATTCGTCCCTTCCCACCCAAACCACCCCCTCCCCGGGTACTTTCCCTTGCAACCGCAGGAAACACTTTTTCTCACATGTTTGGACACACTAGAGGCAGGAAACATGTTCCTGATGTTGGGGGAGTCCTGAACCAGGGGCCACACACAGTTTAAGAATAATAAGGAGTAAGCCATTTAGAACGGAGACGAGGAAACACTTTTTCTCACAGAGAGTTGTGAGTCTGTGGAATTCTCTGCCTCAGAGGACGGTGGAGGCCGGTTCTCTGGATGCTTTCAAGAGAGAGCTAGATAGGGCTCTTAAAGATAGCGGAGTCAGGGGATATGGGGAGAAGGCAGGAACGGGGTACTGATTGGGGATGATCAGCCATGATCGCATTGAATGGCGGTGCTGGCTCGAAGGGCCGAATGGCCTACTCCTGCACCTATTGTCTATTGTCTAAATGCTACATTGGTCCCTTTACCTCCCCCCTCGACTCCATCCAAGGACCTAAGCAGTCTTTCCAGGTGAGACAGAGGTTCACCTGCACCTCCTCCAACCTCATCTGTTGCATCCGCTGTTCCAGGTGTCAACTTCTCTGCACCGGCGAGACCAAGCGCAGGCTCGGCGATCACCACGCCCACCACCTCCGCTCGGTCCATATTGACCAACCTGATTGCCCAGCACTTCAACTCCCCCTCCCATTCCCAATCTGTCCTGGGCCTCCTCCATGGCCAGAGTGAGGCCCAGCACAAATTGGAGGAGCAGCACCTCATATTTCGCTTGGATAGTTTACACCCCAGCGGTATGAACATCGACTTCTCCAATTTCAGGTAGTCCCTGCTTTCTCTCTCCATCCGTTTCCCCTTCCCAGTTCTCCCACAAAGTCTACATCTCCGCCTCTTCCTCTCTTCCCCCCCCCTCCCCCCGACATCAGTCTGAAGAAGGGTCTCGACCCGAAACGTTGCCTATTCCTTCTCTCCATAGACGCTGCCTCACCCGCTGAGTTTCTACAGCGTTTTATGTCTAGCTTCGATTTTTCCAGCATCAGCAGTTCTTTCTTAAACTAAACCGAATGTCTCTCAGCAGGAACAACCAAAGATCCTATAGCGGAGCAAGACAGACCACTCCTGCTAAATGCAATGGGCTGACGTGTAGTACGCAACGGAGCGGAACGTGGGCCTTTTTTTCATCCATTTCAGTAACCGGACTCGACCCGACTCGCAGTGTAATCAACGTTGCGGGGGAACAGTTTGTGTTAATAAATTATAATTCTGAAAATGAGGAGAAGATTTTTACCAAAGAACTATTATTTTTACGAGGGTGTTTCCGTAACCGGCTTCCGTCCCCGCGCTAGTATCTTTGCTCCGCTACGGGATCTTTGGTGCGGAGACGGAAGCCGGTTACGGAAATGGGGCCGAAAATCACCCATGAATCTGCCCATGGCCGTACTAGGTCTTTTTGGTCGAGTGGACCATCTTGCTCCGCTGTAGGATCTTTGGGAACAACCGCAGAGCAAATTCTTATCCAGGGCTGGTCATCGTTAGGTGAGGCCATTTAGTGTGGTATGGCATCTTTTCACACATTAATTCTAGCCTACATGCCTCTTGGGGTTTTGAGTTGAGAAATGACTTTAACCTGGCCTGGGTAGATTACACAATTCCACCCATTTCGGCAGCGATTTCAACACCAAGTGTTGTTGTTATTCTCTCCCCTCGCCTTCACTTACGAGATCAGAATCCAGACAGTCTGGTTTGGTTTGGAGACACAGAATGGAAACAGATTCTGTGGCCTACATAGACAATAGACAATAGGTGCAGGAGTAGGCCATTCGGCCCTTCGAGCCAGCACTGCCATTCAATGTGATCGTGGCTGATCATCCCCAATCAGTACCCCGTTCCTGCCTTCTCCACATATCCCCTGACTCCGCTATCTTCAAGAGCCCTATCTAGCTCTCGCTTGAAAGTATCCGGACTCCACCGCCCTCTGAGGCAGAGCATTCCACAGACTCACGACAGTCCACGCCAACCAGAGGTCACCGAGAACTGATGCTGGCCGGGACCAAGGTGTCTCTGGACAAGTGGGGATATAACTCCAACAATGTCACCTGCGAATGTGGCATCGAAGCTCAAACAGTGGACCACCCGCTGAAATGCCCTCAACAGGAAAACCAATGCACAGCAGCCGATCTCATCTCACTGCTTGTAATGGAGATGCCGAGAAGTTGTTGTTCACCTCTGGCTGAACAACATCTAATCTTGTGTAAGAAAGAACTGCAGATGCCGGTAAAATGGAAGGTAGACGCAAAATGCTAGAGTAAATCAGCGGGGTGAGGCAGCATCTGTGGAGAGAAGGAATGGACGATGTTTCGGGTCGAGACTGGCCAATTGGCCTACTCCTGCACCTATTGTCTATTGACTATCCCAAAATTTAAGACACAGTTAGACAGGTACATGGATAGGACAGGTTTGGTGGGATACGGACCAAATGCGGGCAGGTGTATCTGGGACATGTTGGCCGGTGTGGGCAAGTTGGGCCGAAGGGCCTGTTTCCACGCTGTATCATTCTATGACCTTATGATTCTATGACTTTAGTCAGGGTGGTGAATTTAGAATAGATTAGAATGCCTTTTGTTGTCATTCAACCAGCTTGGTTTGAATGAAATTGCATTTTCTACAGTCTTAACATTTACAAAAAAACACCAAGACACACACTTAAACACAAACATCCATCACAGTGAATCTTCCCGAGTAGGATACTGAGTTGTATGATCAGCCATGATCTTATTGAATGGCGGTGCAGGTTCGAAGGGCCGAATGGCCTACTCCTGCACCTATTTTCTATGTTTCTATGTTTCCCTTGTTCTTCATTGCCACAGGCGGCTGTGGAGGCAAAGCCAACGGACATTTTTAAGGTGGAGATTGATAAGATTCTCTGGAGAGAAGGAGAGGGCGAGTTTCCCTGCAACAGTGAGACTCTTGGCCAAAACAAAATGAACTGATGTCCTGATACAGGGTTTGTGCAAGTTACAATGCTCTCACTTTCCCCTTTATATAGGGTTTTAGGCACTTTCTTTTTTTATTTCTAGAGTAGTATATGTTTTTATAGATTATGTGTCTTCTGTGTGTCTTTTTAATTTTCAATTTGGCTTGACTTGACTCTCTGAACAACCGCACAAGAGTTCCTATGTGTGTAAGCACAAATGGCGAATAAAGTTTTTGACCTTTGACCTTGACCTTTGAGACCCATCTTCAGACTGAAGAAGGGTCTGGACCCGAAACGTCGCCCATTCCTTCTCTCCAGAGACGCTGCCCGTCCCGCTGAGTTACTCCAGCATTTTGCGTCTGTCTAATCGTGTGACGTAGACTGGAATAGGACTGGAGCGCACGCTAAATAAACATTTACACCGAATCTCGGTGCCCTTGACGGTTATAAACCAATATCATATATTTATGCTTGTTGTCATGGGCAACGCTTCCATTCCCCCCCCCCCTCCATCCCCCCCCCCCTCCCCCCGCCACTGTATCTCCCACTACAGTCCTTCTACTAATTCCATTCCCCGCACCCTTGTATCCCTGTCATTATCACACCCTCCCCACCCAACAATGGGCCATTGTGGGCTCCACCCTTCCTGAGGTCATCTTTTGCCGCCCCTAATTCAGTTCTGGCCTTCCCTACCTTCGACCGGGGCCCGGAAACGCCACCTAGTCCCTTCTCTCCAGAGACGCTGCCTGTCCCGCTGAGTTGCTCCGGCATTTTGTGTCTATCTTCAGTGCACGCCAGCGTCTGCAGTTCCTTCCCGCACAGTTTGTCCAGATATTTAGTTTAGTTGAGGCACACAGCGTGGAAACAGCTCTCTGTGATGATCTTACGGGCGACAATCTCACACGGATGACTAATGGATATTAACCGCACACTATTACTCAATTGTAGAATTCAGGTCTAACAAGTGTGTTCCATTTTATTGCTGGTGTTTACATGTTTCCGAATTACATAATACTTTACTATGAGAAGCCGAAAGGGCCTGTCCCACTTTCATGACCTAATACATAGAAACATAGAATATCGGTGCAGGAGTAGAGGCCATTCGGCCCTTCGAGCCAGCACCGCCATTCAATATGATCATGGCTGATCATCCAACTCAGTATCCTGTACCTGCCTTCTCTCCATACCCCCTGATCCCTTCAGCCACAAGGGCCACGTCTAACTCCCTCTTAAATATAGCCAATGAACTGTGGCCTCAACTACCTTTTGTGGCAGAGAATTCCACAGATTCACCACTCTCTGTGTGAAATTTCACGACCTCTGCCCAGTTTGCCCTTGACTCATACTCGCAGCATGGTCTCACGAGGTCGTAGGTAGGTCGTGATGATAGTCTTAGGCACTCGTGGCATCAAGTAGGGAGTGCAGTTTTTTCTAGCCTGATGAAAAATGCCCACGGATAAAAAAGGTCGTGAATTAGGTCGTGAAAACCAGGGGCCACACAGTTTAAGAATAAGGAGTAAGCCATTTAGAACAGAGACGAGGAAACACTTTTTCTCACAGAGAGTGGTGAGTGTGTGGAATTCTCTGCCTCAGAGGGCGGTGGAGGCCGGTTCCCTGGATGCTTTCAAGAGAGAGCTAGATAGGGCTCTTAAAGATAGCGGAGTCAGGGGATATGGGGAGAAGGCAGGAACGGGGTACTGATTGGGGATGATCAGCCATGATCACATTGAATGGCGGTGCTGGCTCGAAGGGCCGAATGGCCTACTCCTGCACCTATTGTCTATTGTCTATTGAAAGTGGGACAGGCCCTTTAAAGTTAGAGCAGCCAAGAGTATATTTGCTCACTGTAGATTTCACATCTGTTATCTCTACCACACAGAGATAATGCCCAACCCGCTGAGTTCCTCCAGCACTTTGTTGCTTTTTTATCTCGATTCCTGCATCTGCAATTTCTTTATCTGAGGGGTGACTTTTTCACACAGAGGGTGGTGTGTGTATGGAACGAGCTGCCAGAGGAGGTAGTTGAGGCTGGGACTATCCCAACGTTTAAGAAACGGTTAGACAGGTACATGGATAGGACAGGTTTGGAGGGATGTGGACCAAACGCGGGCAGGTGGGACTAGTGTAGGTGGGACATGTTGGCCGGTGTGGTCGCTGGTCCGCACGGACTCGGTGGGCCGAAGGGCCTTTTGTCCGCCTTATGTCTCTAAACTGAACTAAACTAAAGATTGGGATAAAATGTGTAGGATGGAACAGCAGATGCTGATTTACACGGAAGATAGACCCAAAAAACTCAGCGGGTCAGGCAGCATCTCTGAAGAAAAGGAATAGGTTATGTGGATATGATACTTTTAGAGGTATAGGGGTCAAAGTGGGCAGGTGGGACCAGTGTAGATGGGGCATCTTGGCCGGCATGGACTATAACCATATATAACCATATAACAATTACAGCACGGAAACAGGCCATCTCGGCCCTTCTAGTCCGTGCCGAACACTTATTCTCCCCTAGTCCCATCTACCTGCGCTCAGACCATAACCCTCCATTCCTTTCCCATCCATATACCTATCCAATTTATTTTTAAATGATAAAATCGAACCTGCACCACTTCCACTGGAAGCTCATTCCACACAGCTACCACTCTCTTGAGTAAAGAAGTTCATAGAAACATAGAAAATAGGTGCAGGAGTAGGCCATTCGGCCCTTCCAGCCTACACCGCCATTCAATATGATCATGGCTGATCATCCAACTCAGTATCCTGTACCTGCCTTCTCTCCATACCCCCTGATCTCTTTAGCCACAAGTGCCACATCTAACTCCCTCTTAAATATAGCCAATGAACTGGCCTCAACTACCTTCTGTGGCAGAGAATTCCCCTCATGTTACCCCTAAGCATCTGTCCCTTAATTCTCAAATCATATCCTCTTGTTTGAATCTTACCTACTCTGAATGGAAAAAGCTTATCCACGACTAGATGGGCTGAAGGGCCTGGTTCCGTGCTGTGTGACTCTATATGAGTTTTTGGAGATGACTTCGAGCAACAATAGACAATAGACAATAGGTGCAGGAGTAGGCCCTTTGGCCCTTCGAGCCAGCGCCACCATTCAATGTGATCATGGCTGATCATCCCCAATCAGTACCCCGTTCCTGCCTTCTCCCCATATCCCCTGAATCCGCTATCTTTAAGAGCCGTATCTTGCTCTCTCTTGAAAGCATCCAGAGAACCTGCCTCCACCGCCCTCTGAGGCAGAGAATTCCACAGACTCACTGCTCTCTGTGAGAAAAAGTGTTTCCTCGTCTCTGTTCTAAATGGCTTACTCCTTATTCTTAAACTGTGGCCCCTGGTTCTGGACTCCCCCAACATCGGGAACATGTTTCCTGCCTCTAGCGTGTCCAAACCCTTAACAATTTTATATGTTTCAATGAGATTCCCTCTCATCCTTCTAAACTCCAGAGTGTACAAGCGCAGCTGCTCCATTCTCTCAGCGTATGACAGTCCCGCCATCCCGGGAATAAACCTTGCAACAACCTCTTCTGAAACCCAAAGGCCTTCGAACTACGCCCGAGCTCGCACTGTCAATATCACGTGAAAAATTCATTTGAATTGTCCTGCAAGAACTGTTGAGGCAAATAATGGCCTGAACAGGAGAGATAAGCGGTGGGTGCTGGGTGGGTCCGGTCTGAACACAAGACCTGGTTATCCTTCCCGACTCTCGACTTTAGAGATACAGTGCTGGAACTGCCCCCACCGGGTCCATGCCGACCAGCGATCCCCGCGCACTAACACTATCCTACACGCTAGAAGGCAGACACAAATGCCTCACCCGCTGGCGTTTCTCCAGCATTTGTGTCTACCTTCAGTTTTCCCAGCATCTGCCGTTTTGCACACACACACACACACACACACACACCAACACACACACACGTACACACACACACACACACACCCACACACCAATACACACACACACACACACACACACACACACCAATACACACACACACACACACCAATACACACACACACACACACAACACACCACACACACACCAACACACACACACACACACACACACACACACACACCACACCATACACACACACACACACCACACACACACACACCAATACCCACACATCAGACACACCACACACACACACACACACATACAACACACACACACACCACCAAACAAGGAAAACACACAAAAACAACACCAAGACACACACACACCACGCACACACACACACACACAACAGAGACCACACACACACAAACCAGAACAACACACACACACAAAAAACAAGACACACACACACACAAACACACACCACGACCACACACACACCACCACACACAGCACCACCACACACACAAGACACACACATCAAGACACACAACAACACACCAAGACACAGACACACACACCACACACACAACACACACCACACACACACACCACAACACAACACACAACATCACACACCACAATACCCACCCACACACACACCAAACACACACACACACACACACCACCCACACACACACACAAACACACACACACCACACACACACACACACACACACACACCAAACACACACACACACCCACCCACACACACACACACACACACACACACACACACACACACACACACACACACACACACACACACACACACACACCAATACACACACACACACACAATTTCACCACAATGTCACCACAATGTTATCAGACTGTTACCAGAATGTTACCACAATTTTACCACAATTTAGGAGGTGTTATCTATAGGGACAGGTTGACAAACTTGGATAGCTTTCACTGGAGAATCAATAGGCAATAGGTGCAGGAGTCGGCCATTTGGCCCTTCGAGCCAGCACCGCCATCAGAAGCAAACATTTATAACATTATAAGAGTCAGAGATTAGGCAGTCAGACAGACACAAAAGGCTGAAGTAACTCAGCGCGCGGGTCAGGCAGCATCCCTGGAGAAAAAGAACAGGTTTCAGGGTCGAGACCCTACCAGACTCGGGTGGACAGTCAGACCCTATAATCCCTCAACGATGTAGAGGGCATGGCTTTAAAGTGAGAGCACAGCAAGGTTTAACGTGCAGGGCAGGTGTATTTTTATACAGAGGGTGGCCTGGTGCCTGGAACGCGCTGCTGGGGTGGTGGTGGAGGCAGATACGACACTGGCGTTTGAGAGGCTTTTGGATGGGGCACGTGGATACGTAGGGAATGGAGGGATATGGATCACGTGCTGGCAGGGGATTAGCTGGATTTGGCAAGATGGGCAGGAAGGAACTCCAGACGCTGGTTTACACCGACGCAAGACACAAAATGCTGGAGTAACTCAGTGGGACAGGCAGCGGCTCTGGTGAGAAGGAATGGGTGACGTTACGGGTCGGGCATTGGGGTTATGGTTAGGGTTACCCAAAACGTCACCCGTTCCTTCTCTCCAGAGACGCTGCCTGACCCGCTGAGTTAAGGGCCTGTCCCACCAGCATGCGCCTGCATGCGGCAAGCGCGACCTAACGTGATCGCTTGAGCCGTACCGCCTCGCGGGGCCGGTCCCACTTCGATCGCTGGAGCCATATGGTGTTGTGCGGAGCTGGTCTCCGAAAAACTGACCGTGTAAAAAAATCCCGCGCGGCAACGGCCTGCCGGTCCGCAGCCGCCTCGACGACGTACGTCACGCGCGAACTTCCCGCGGACTTCGCTCGAACTTCATGTCACTCACTCGACCTCCGCGCAGCCTCCGCTTCTGGTTAGGTCGCGCTTGCCGCATGGAGTCGCATGCTCGTGGGACAGGCCCTTTGGTCTAGCGCTTTGCGTCTACCTCCGGCTTAAACCGGCGTCTGCAGTTCCTTCCTACACAATCCTTCCCTTTGCAAGTTTTATGCTGGCCAGTTTGATCTTCATCTTGCTCCCCCTTTAAACAACTTGCGCTTGGCCATTAATAGGTTAAAATAGTTAAACAGTGAGTTTCATCCCTCAGGTGAAAGGGAGGAGAATGACAAAGGAACAGAGATATATGTAAATATTTTTGGCATTTAATACCACTGCAGGTATAATGAAGATTGACCGGAGGGCGATACACACATTCATTGTTGCCAGTCATTAAGAAATTAATTATATGGTTTAGTTTTTAGTTCAGAGATACAGCACGGAAACAGGCCCTTCGGCCCATCGAGCCCGCGCCTATCAGTAATCCCCGCACACACACACACACTAGGGACAATATCCAATCTTTACCAAGTCAATTAACCTAGAAATCTGTGTGTCTTTGGAGTGTGGGAGGAAACCGGAGCACCCGGAGAAAACCCACGCAGGTCACGGGGCGAACATACAAACTCTGTACCGACAGTGCCCGTAGTCAGGATCGAACTCGGGACTCTGGCGCTGTGAGGCAGGAACTCTATTGCCTCTCCACTCTGCCGCATCTGTGGGCGGAGCTGCTGCCTCACAGCGCCAGAGACACGGGTTCGATCCCGACCTCGGGTGCTGTCTGTGTGGAGTTTGCATGTTCTCCCCAAGTCTCCGTGGGTTTCCTCCGGGTGCTCCGGTTCCTGGCCTTCCATTGGCAGATGATGATGGTGTCTGTGGAAAGAAATCCCCCAGGCCATCAAATATGCAAAAAAAAAAGTCTAACAAATAAGGTTTAAAGAATGGTATTAAAACTAGTGGGAGAGTCTAGGACCAGAGGGCACAGCCTCAGAAATAAAGGACGTTCCTTTAGGAGGGAGATGAGGAGGAAGTTCATTTAGTCAGAGGGTGGTGAATCTGTGGAATTCTTTGCCACAGACGGCTGTGGAGGTCGAGTCAGTGGATATTTCTAAGGCAGAGATTTTTCAGGTTTTTTGATTAGTCCGGGTGTCGTGGGTTATGGGGAGAAGACAAGAGAATGGGGTTGAGAGGGAGAGATAGATCAGCCCTGATTGAATGGTGGAGTAGACTTGATGGGCCGAATGGCCTATCTCAGCCCCTATCACTTATGAACATGATGGATTCGCTGCAAATGGGTTTAATGGTAAGACATAATCAAATCAGATACTCTTCTGAAGAAGGGTCCCGCCCTGAAAAACATCGCCTATCCATGTTCTCCAGAGATGCTGCCGGACCCGCTGAGTTACTCCAGCACTTTGTGTCTTTTTTAGTCAACCGGCATCTGCAGATTCTCGTTTCTACATGTAATACCACACACAGATACAATCGAGGCAAACAAACCTAAGTGTACCAGACAGCACCAGTAGTCAGGATCGAACCCGGGTCTCTGGCGCTCTGGCGCTGGCATACAGCACGGAAACAGGCCCTTCAGCCCATCTTGTCCAATGCCGACCGAGGTGCCCCGGCCTTTGGCCCATAACCCTCGAGACCTTCTCTATCCACGTACCTGTCTTTTAAATGTTGCTGTAGATTCTGCCTCAACCAACTCCTCTGGCAGCTCGTTCTGCATTTCCACCCCCCTCTGTGCGAGAAGGTTGTCCTTAAAAATGCCTTTGGCATCACCTTTAATAGCTCGCTCTTGACAGCTCAACGATGAAAGGATATTTTTCGAAGTTGAAGTTGACTCGGTGACAATGGTTTTATTTTTCATAAACTGCACCTGTGTTCATTCTAACACGAGGTTACAGCATATCACCTTTGGCCATTTTAAGGATCTAGTACAAGGGTCGGTAGCCTACGGCCCCAGGGCCGAATTCGGCCCGTGACCTGGAATCATCCGACCCGCCGAGCGCTTCCCCGAGCAGCGGCCGCGCGCCTTCCGTGAACACGTTTTAAGAAAGAACTGCAGATGCTGGAAAAATCGAAAGTAGACAAAAATGCTGGAGAAACTCAGCGGGTGAAGCTGCACAAGGTTGCCTCACCCGCTGAGTTTCTCCACCATTTTTGTCCGCCTTCTGTGAGCACGTGATTTGATGCCTGCCATCTGGGGCGGGATCCACGTGTACACGTGATAGATGCGGCCCGCCATCCGCTCACAGACATGCATCCCGGCCCCTATGCAGAGCGAGGTTGCCCACCCCTGATCTAGTACAAACCAACAGGTGGACAAGCGCTTGTAGGAATGAACCCCAGATGCCGGTTTACACCGAGGATAGACACAGAATGCTGGAGTAACTCAGCGGGACAGGCAGCGCCTCTGGCGAGAAGGAACGGGCGGCCTTTCGGGTCGACACCCTTCTTCAGACTGAGAGTCGGGGGAGTGGGAGGCAGAGAGATATGGAAGGGTAAGGTGTGAAAACACAGATCAAAGGGGACGACCATTGAGGAAATGTAGAATGGTTCATTGTTAGCTGAGGGGAAGGTGACAGGGAGGTGTACAAACAGTAGCGTCACCTATCCATGTTCTCCACAGATGCTGCCTGACCCGCTGAGTTACTCCAGCACTCTGTGAAACGTCACCTATCCATGTTCTCCACAGATGCTGCCTGACCCGCTGAGTTACTCCAGCACTCTGTGAAACATCACCTATCCATGTTCTCCACAGATGCTGCCTGACCCGCTGAGTTACTCCAGCACTCTGTGAAACGTCACCTATCCATGTTCTCCACAGATGCTGCCTGACCCGCTGAGTTATGGTGCAGCAGCATCTATGGAGCGAAGGAAATAGGCAACGTTTCGGGCCGAAACCCTTCTGGAAATAGGCAACCTTTCGGGCCGAAACCCGGAAGGGTTTCGACCCGAAACGTTGCCTATTTCCTTAGCTCCATAGATGCTGCTGCACCCACTGAGTTACTCCAGCACTTTGTGAAACGTCACCTATCCATGTTCTCCACAGATGCTGCCTGACCCGCTGAGTTACTCCAGCACTCTGTGAAACGTCACCTATCCATGTTCTCCACAGATGCTGCCTGACCCGCTGAGTTACTCCAGCACTCTGTGAAACGTCACCTATCCATGTTCACCACAGATGCTGCCTGACCCGCTGAGTTACTCCAGCACTCTGTATCTGCTCTAGGTCTCAGCTTTGTAGCGCACCAGTTCCAGAGACAAAGTCCAATGTCTACAATGGGGTAGAGGTGAATCGGACAGTGGCCGAGCTTATGGAAGGGGTGCACAGAAGCCTGATAACAGAGGGGAAGAAGCTGTTCCTGAGTCTGGTGGTGCGGGCTTTCAAGCTTCTGTACCTTCTGCCGGACGGGAGCGGGGAGAGGGGGGGGGGGGGGGATGACCGGGGTGGGACAAGTATATTTCCGTCACAACTTAGTACAGGTAACAGCATGTCACACATTGAAAATGGAGTAAACATGATGAAAAACCTTGTCAAACAGGTAGGTTTGGTTCGGTTTAGTTTAGTGCTGAGGTTGGAGATTGCACCCTTCACGTGGTCCGCCCTGTTTCAATGAATGCAATCAACCTGGCGTGCACGTTCAAATAAGGTTAAATAGAACAAGTTGTTCCACAACTTTAGGCTGTGCACGCCACTCGCAAGAAGAAGACGAGTTTAGAGGTACAGCGCGGAAACAGGCCCTTCGGCCCATCGAGTCCGCACCGACCAGCGATCCCCCCGCACACTAACACTATCCCACACACACACACACACACACACTACGGACAACTTACAAACTGACCGAGCCAATTAACCTGCAAACCTGCACGTACGTCTCTGGAGTGTGGGAGGAAACGGAAGATCTCGGAGTAAACCCACGCCGGTCACGGGGAGAACGTGCAAACTCCGTACAGACAGCACCCATAGTCGGGATGGAAACCGGGTCTCTGGCGCTGTGAGGCGCCATTCTCGGTGTCGAGGGGGGGGGGAGGGGAGGGGGGGACAGCTTTCAGGATGCAAGGGGAGGGCTTGGAGCGCCGCCAGGAGAAACCGAGTCAACTGGTCGATGCAGAAAGCCGGCGTAACTCAGCGGGACAGGCGGCAGGCATCTCTGGAGAGAAGGGATGGGTGACGTTTCTGGGTCGAGACCCTTCTTCAGACTGGCCTGCGTGGGTGGTGGGGAAAATAAAGGAAGAGGCGGAGACAGTAAGTAGGCTTGTGGGAGAGCTGGGAAGGGGGAGGGGAAAGGGGGAGAAAGAAAGGGCTATCTAAAATTAGAGAAGGCAATGTTCACACCTCCGCTCAGTTTGCAATAACCAACCTGATCTCCCAGTGGGCCAGCACTTCAACTCCCCCTCCAATTCCCAATCCGACCTCTCTGTCCTGGGCATCCTCTATGGCCAGAGTGAGGCCCAGCGCAAATTGGAGGAGCAGCACCTCATATTTCGTTTGGGTAGTTTACACCCCAGCGGTATGAACATTGAATTCTCCAATTTCAGGTAGTCCCTGCTTTCTCCCTCCTTCCCCTCCCATAGTGCTCCGGTTTCCTCCCACGCTCCAAAGACACGCCGGATCCTAGGTTAATTGACTTCGGTAAAAATAGGAAATTATCCCTAGTGTGTGTGTAGGACAGTGCTAGTGTATGGGGTGGTCGTTGGTCGGCGCGGACTCGGTGGGCCAAAGTAGTCCCTTTCCGCGCTGTATCTCGAAAGCCTAAAGTAAAGAGACTGCAGGTGCTGGAATCTGGAGCAGTCGAGACCAAAGTGTTGGAGGAACAAAGTGTTGTAAGATCAGGCAGCAACTCAGGAGGATAGACACAAAAACGTCACCCATTCCTTCTCTCCAGAGATGCTGCCTGTTCCACAGAGTTACTCCAGCATTTTGTGTCAGTCTTCCGTTTAAACCAGCATCTGCAGTTCCTTCATAGGAATTGGACAGGCAACATTTTGTGTCTGAGCATTTTTGAAGGATGAGGTTATCAGGGCCAGAGAATCTTAAAACATTTTGTTTTGCAGAAACAGCGCGGAAACAGGACCTTTGGCCCACCGAGTCCGCGCCGACCTGCGTTCACATTAAACATTAATAATAATAACATTATTGATAGGGTTAATGTTTTATGTTTCATTCCTCACTGTCACTGTATGTCATGTTGTCACTTGCGAGCGGAGCACCAAGGCAAATTCCTTGTATGTGAATACTTGTCCAATAAACTTATTCGTCATCATCTACATAGAAACATAGAAAAATGGGTGCAGGAGGAGGCCATTCGGCCCTTCGAGCCTGCACCGCCATTCATTGTGATCATGGCTGATCATCCCCAATCAATAACCCCATATCAATTGATTCCACTGATAGAAACATAGAAAATAGGAAAACATTACATTCGTGGCCTACACACCCTGCATGTTTTTCAGAAAACCGGAGCATCATAGTGCAAATGTGAAACGTGCAAACTCCACATAGTCAGCACCCGTAGTCAGGATCAAACCAGGGTTTCTGGCGCTGTGAGGCAGCAACACTCCCACTGCGCCACTGTGCTACTCCACACACTGCATCCGACACACACTGGGGGACAATTTACAATTTGCCGAAGCCAATTAACCTGCCAACGTGCACGTCTTTGGGAGTGTGGGAGGAAACCAGAGCACCCGGGAGAACGTGCAAACTCCACACAGACAGACAAGCACCCGGGGTCAGGATGGGACCCGGGCCTCTGGCGCTGTGAGGCAGCAGCTCTACCCGCTGCGCCACACTGGCTTTGCAAGCTGGAGAGTTAAACACAAACGAGGAATGCATAATCTAAATGGCTAATGCTTCAGCGCAGTAATCTTTCACCAATTAACCATCAATTCTGTTGAAGCTCGCTGCTCCGACGAAGGAGGGAAAATAAAACTGCATTTTAAGGGCTTTTGTGTAGGAAGGAACTGCAGAGAGACACAAAATGCTGGAGTAACTCAGCGGGTCAGGCAGCATCTGTGGAGAGAAGGAATGGGCGACGTTTCAGGTCGGGACCCTTCTTCCGACTGCTGCTTCGCTGACACTATTTCCAGATATGGGGAAACTGCACACGCGCAGGCATGCAGCATCTGATGCATGTCATGCAGCACCGACTCTCATCTTTAATCTGCAGCTTTGCAACGACTCATGAAGAGTCCCCCCACACTGTCACTGTCCTGGGGTGGAAGATTGCAACCTTCACGTGTTTCGACTAATGCAATCAACTCGACGTGCACAAACGGAAGATCAAATAAGAACAAGTTGTCCTACAACTTTAGGCTGTGCACGCCACACGAAAGAGGAAGACACTGTCCCTACACAATTTGGCAATTTTACCCGAGCCAAATTAACCTGCAAACACGCACGTCTTTGGAGTGTGGGAGGAAACCGGAGCGCCCGGAGAAAACCCACGCAGGTCGCGGGGGGAGAACGTGCAAACTCCTCACACCCAGACAACTCAAGACAAGTTTATTTGTCACATACACATACAAGATGTGCAGTGAAATGAAAGTGGCAATGCCTGCGGATTGTGCAAAAACAACTGCAGAACAAAATAGAACAGATTCAGTATTTACACATTAGAAAAAAACCCAGAAGACACAACACAACAGTAAATTAGTCCCTGGTGAGATAAGAGTTTACAGTCCTGACGGCCTCTGGGAAGAAACTCCGTCTCATCCTCTCTGTTCTCACAGCATGACAGCGGAGGCGTTTGCCTGACCGTAGCAGCTGGAACAGTCCGTTGCTGGGGTGGAAGGGGCCCCCCATAATGTTGCTCAAGTCAAGTCAAGTCAAGTTTATTCGTCACATACACATACGAGATGTGCAGTGAAATGAGAAGTGGCAATGCTCGCGGACTTTGTGCAAAAAGGACAAACAAACAAACAACCAAACAAACTACAGACAGAATGTAACAGAATCACATATTCTTTTTCATATTAAATATTGTGGGCGGAAGGAAAAAGGGAATAAAACAGCAATATTAAAAAAAAAGCAGTAGAGTGGTTCGGTAAGGATAGTCCCTGGTGAGATAGGATCTACACCTTCTGATGTATAGTTCCTGCAGGGGAGGCGAAGAGTGTAGTTCCCATAGTGGGGATGAAACCCGGGTCTCTGGCGCTGTGAGGCAGTAACTCTACCGTGCTGCTCTAACTACGCCCCAAAGGGTAAATGGACTTTGTGTGCTGTGTTAAGGCATGTTTTTGATGCCAATAAGCCTGAGCGCGTAATATGGAATTAAATCCAATTTCACAGCACATAAATAAAGCGGCACGGTGGCGCAGCGGTGGAGTTGCCGCCCGACAGCGCTTGCAGCGCCGGAGACCCCCGGGTTCGATCCCGACTACGGGTGCTGTCTGTACGGAGTTTGCACGTTCTCCCCGTGGGTTTTCTCCGGGTACTCTGGATTTCTCCCGCACTCCAAAGACGTGCAGGTTTGCAGGTTAATTGGCTTGTCCCTAGTGTGAGTGTAGGGTAGTGTTAGTGTGCGGGGATCGCTGGTCATCGTGGCCTCGGTGGGCCGAAGGGCCTGTTTCCGCGCTGTATCTCTAAACTAAAGTACACTAAACAAGAACAAAATATACTCACTAAACAACCAGTTTCTTGTTGACCACACAGATGCATTCTCCGATTTATTTTCTCTCTCAAACATTCAAGAACTAACCACGTTTCGATCCAACTGCTACACTCAAGTCAACAGGCTCAAAGAAACATAGATAATAGGTGCAGGAGTAGGCCATTCGGCCCTTCGAGCCAGCACCGCCATTCAAAATGTTCATGGCTGATCATCCACATTCATAGCAAAAGGATTTGAGTATAGGAGCAGGGAGGTTCTACTGCAGTTGTACAGGGTCTTGGTGAGACCATACCTGGAGTATTGCGTACAGTTTTGGTCTCCAAATCTGAGGAAGGATATTATTGTCATAGAGGGAGATTCACCAGACTGATTCCTGGGATGTCAGGACTTTCATATGAAGAAAGACTGGATAGACTCGGATTGTACTCGCTAGAATTTAGGAGATTGAGGGGGGATCTTATAGAAACGTACAAAATTCTTAAGGGGTTGGACAGGCTAGATGCAGGAAGATTGTTCCCGATGTTGGGGAAGTCCAGGACAAGGGGTCACAGCTTAAGGATAAGGGGGAAATCTTTTAGGACCGAGATGAGAAAAACATTTTTCACGCAGGGAGTGGTGAATCTCTGGAACTCTGCCACAGAAGGTAGTTGAGGCCAGTTCATTGGCTATATTTAAGAGGGAGTTAGATGTGGCCCTTGTGGCTAAAGGGATCAGGGGGTATGGAGAGAAGGCAGGTACGGGATACTGAGTTGGATGATCAGCCATGATCATATTGAATGGCGGTGCTGGCTCGAAGGGCCGAATGGCCTACTCCTGCACCTATTTTCTATGTTTCTAATCAGTACCCCGTTCCTGCTTTCTCCCCATAACCCTTGATTCCATTAGCCCTAAGAGCCAAATCTAACTCTCTCTTGAAAACATCCAGTGAATCGGCCTCCACTGCCTTCTGTGGCAGAGAATTCCACAGATTCACAACTCTCTGGGTGTAAAAGGTTTTTCCTCATCTCAGTCCTAAATGACCGACCCCTTATTCTTAAACTGTGTGACCCCTGGACCTGGACTTCCCCCCCAACATTTTCCTGCATCGAGCCTGTCCAATCCCTTAAGAATGTTATATGTTTCGATACGATCCCCTCTCATCCTTCGCACTCTTTGCTCCTCGGCACTGAACTGAAACTGTGCAGACAGCTCGTGTTACACTCTGTGTGCCCGCACTCTGCAAGCTAACACAGTCTACCTCCCCACACACAACTCCTCAGTCACACCCAACATACCCAAGAGCTGAATCATTGCCAGATATGATTAATTTGCAACTATTTGGGTTTTGGAGAAAAAAACCCATTTCATTTGCCAAATCTGGACCTAGCCAGCAAGGCTCTTCGTTCTGAAGAAAGGTCCCGACCTGAAACGTCACCTATTCCATGTTCAGCAGAGATGCTGCCTGACCCGCTAAGTTACTCCAGCACTTTGTGTCCTTTCTTTGTAAGCCAGCATCTGCAGTTCCTTGCGTCACCTTTCAGATTACATTGTTATCCCCAACAGTTACAACTTTAGATGGTGATTGAGTGATACAGTGTGGAAACAGGCCCTTCGGCCCAACGTGCCCATACCGCCCAACATGCCCCAGCTATACTAGTCATAGAGTGATACAGTGTGGAAACAGGCCCTTCGGCCCAATGTGCCCATGCCGCCCAACATGCCCCAGCTATACTAGTCATAGAGTGATACAGTGTGAATACAGGCCCTTCGGCCCAACGTGCCCATGCCGCCCAACATGCCCCAGCTATACTAGTCATAGAGTGATACAGTGAGGAAACAGGCCCTTCAGCCCAACGTGCCCAGACCGCCCAACATGCCCCAGCTATACTAGTCATAGAGTGATACAGTGTGGAAACAGGCCCTTCGGCCCAACGTGCCCATGCCACCCAACATGCCCCAGCTATACTAGTCATAGAGTGATACAGTGTGGAAACAGGCCCTTCAGCCCAACGTGCCCAACATGCCCACGTTCGGTCCATATCCCTCCAAACCTGTCCTATCCATGTAGCTGTCGAACTGCTTCTTAAACGTTGGGATAGTCCCAGCCTCAACTACCTCCTCTGGCAGCTCGTTCCATACACCCACCACCCTTTGTGTGAAAAGGTTAACCCTCAGATTCCTATTAAATCTTTTCCCCTTCACCGTAAAATCATGTATTAATCAACGTCACTCGTTACTAACTACGGCATCAGACTGCTCCAGTAAGGTAAACAAATGCCTTGAGCTAACTCCTCGCAGCATGTTGAGTTCCTCATCAATAAATCATCTTGTACATCGGCGAGACCAAACGTCGACTGGCCGATCGTTTCGCAGAACCCCTTCGCCCAGTCCGCCTGGGCCCATCTGAACTCCCGGTTGCCGAACATTTTTGATAGACACAAAATGCTGGAGTCACTCAGCGGGACAGGCAGCATCTCTGGAGAGAAGGAATGAATGGGTGATGTTTCGGGTCGAGACCCTTCTTCACACTGACAAACACTTTAACCCCCCCCACCCTACCATTCCCACACTGACCTTTCTGTCCTGGGCCTCCTCCACTGTCAGAGTGAGGCCCAGCGCAAATTGGAGGAACGGCATCTCATATTTCGCTTGGGCAGCTCACACCCCAGCCGTATGACTATTGACTTCTCTAACCTCAAGTAACCCTTCCTTTTCCTCTCTCTCAGTCCCTCCCCCACCCTAGTTGTCGCTCTGGTTTCAAACCAGTCTTGTTGAGTCTCGTTGGCTGTGACTCGTGTTCACCTAGCCTGCAGCTAACAATGGCCTGCTTCCCTTATCATAGTTAATTTTTTTGCATTTCTTTCAGAGGCCCCACAGCAGAAGCGTCCACATCGCAGGGCTGGAAACTGGAAGTATCCTGAGCTGCCACCATCATCTATTGCAACAAGTGATGGCTTCCACTGATTGTCGCCGGAAGCTTGCGTCCTTTTCAGGACGGCCGGTGACAGCAAGGTCAACATTCGCAACATGGAAGATGGACACGAAAGAAGAAAGAAGGGGGGGGGGATCTTATAGAAACATATAAAGTTATAAAAGGACTGGACAAGCTAGATGCAGGAAAAATGTTCCCAATGTTGGGCGAGTCCAGAACCAGGGGCCACACACTCTTAGAATAAAGGGGAGGTCATTTAAGACTGAGGTGAGAAAAAAACTTTTTCACCCAGAGAGTTGTGAATTTATGGAATTCCCTGCCACAGAGGGCAGTGGAGGCCAAGTCACTGGATGGATTTAAGAGAGAGTTAGATAGAGCTCTAGGGGCTGGTGGAGTCAAGGGATATGGGGAGAAGGCAGGCACGGGTTATTGATAGGGGACGATCAGCCATGATCACAATGAATGGCGGTGCTGGCTCGAAGGGCAGAATGGCCTCCTCCTGCACCTATTTTCTATGTTTCTATGCTTTCAACTATTTGGTTCTATATCTCTCTACATTTCTCTTTTCCCTCTCCCCCGACTCTCGGTCTGAAGAAGGGTCTTGGCCTGAAACGTCACCTATTCCTTCTCTCCGGAGATGCTGCCTGCCCCGCTGAGTTGCTCCAGCATTGTGTGTCCATCTGCGGTTTAAACCAGCATCTGCAGTTCTTTCCCACACAATAAAACAAGTTACATGAGATTCCTGCTTCATAACACAGTACAGTATTTCTTTCGAGCCAACAAACACTAGCCGATCATTAATAGACCCACAGGAGGAATGTGAAAGAGCAAATGTTTAGTTAATTGGCTTGGCTTTTAATAAAACATTCTTCTTGAGGCAGTAATTTTCTCGTCTTTCCTCCTTCCTAAGAGCAAAGCATCGGCCGACCAAATCAAGTTCATTGTCATAGAACAAGGAAATGAAACTTCAAGTGGTGTCAGAAGACGTACTTGTGTACTGTGGATACACACAAAAAGCTGGAGTAACTCAGCGGGACAGGCAGCGTCTCTGGAGAGAAGGAATGGGTGACGTTTCGGGTCGAGACCCTTCCTTCGACTGATGAGAGGCCGTACTGTGGATATGTTCTGCTGTCATTGAGCCACCCAGCGTAGGAACAAGCCCTTCAGCCCAACTTGCCCACGCCAACCAAGATGTCTCACCTGCACTGCTTTAGCTTAATTCAGAGATAAAGTGCGGAAACAGGCCCTTCGGCCCATCGTGCCCAGCCTGTCCAATCCTTTAATAATTTTATATGTTTCTATGAAACATAGAAACATAGAAAATAGGTGCAGGAGTAGGCCATTCGGCCCTTCGAGCCTGCACCGCCATTCAATATGATCATGGCTGATCATCCAACTCAGTATCCTGCACCTGCCTTCTCTCCATACCCCCTGATCCCTTTAGCCACAAGGGCCACATCTAACTCCCTCTTAAATATAGCCAATGAACTGGGGCCTCAACCACCCGGTTGAGATCTATGAGATACCCTCTCATCCTTCTAAATTCCAGCGAATATAAGCCTAGCCGATCCATTATTGCAACCTCTTGAGATTGCGTCCCCCTTTCTACTCGAGGCGGTTGAGATATGTTCTCTCCGTTGGTCTGAGCCCCCAGCTAAGGAGTCCCCGCATGAAATCACCCGACCTTTAAACTTGTATAGGAGAGAACTGCAGGTGCTGGTTCACCCCAAGAAGGCACAGGAGCCTGAAAACTGTAACATCCAGGTCCAGGAACTGCTACTCCCCTGCAGCCATCAGACTGTTAAACACTACAAACTCCAAATAAGCTCCGAACGATGTGATTTTTGAGTATGTGTGTATAATATATGTATATATGGGTGTGTACGTGCATATGTATACACACACACTGAACATTTTTTTCTTTTCTCGCTTATCATATTGTTTACAGTGTGCTATGTTTACATATTCTGTTGTGCTGCAGCAAGTAAGAATGTCATTGTTCTATCTGGGACACATGACAATAAAACACTCTGAACCAAAGATCCTAAAGAAACATATAAAATTATAAAAGGACTGGACAAGCTAGATGCAGGAAAGATGTTCCCAATGTTGGGCGAGTCCAGAACCAGGGGCCACAGTCTTTGAATAAAGGGGAAGCCATTTAAGACCTATTTTCTATGTTTCTACAGCGAGCAAGATGGTCCACTCGACTAAAAAGATGTAGTACGGTCATGGGCAGATTCATGGGTAATCTTTGGCCCCATTTCTGTAACCGGCTTCCGTCTCCGCACCAAAGATCCCGTAGGATAATAGCGCGGAGACGGAAGGCGGTTACAGAAACATCCTCGTAAAAATAAAAGTTATTTGGTAAAAATCTTCTCCTCATTTTCTGAATTATAATTTATTAACACAAACTGTTCCCCCGCAACGTTGATTACACTGCGGGTCGGGTTACTGAAATGGCCGAAGAAATGACCGACTTTCCGCTCCGTTGCGTACTACACGTCAGCCCGTTTGGATTTAGCGGGAGTGGACTATCTTGCTCCACTGTAGGATCTTTGCTCTTAACTCTATTGAGATGGACACAAAGTGCTGGAGTAACTCAGCAGGACAGGCAGCATCTCCGGAGAGAAGGAATGGGTGAAGAAGGGTCTCGACCCAAAGCATCACCCATTCTTTCCCCCCCAGAGATGGGGAATATCCCGCAGAGTCATTCCATGGAAGTAATGTTTAAGAAAGAACTGCAGATGCTGGAAAAGTCGAAGGTAGGCAGAAATGCTGGAGAAACTCAGCGGGTGCGGCAGCATCTATGGAGCGAAGGAATAGGTGACGTTTCGGGTCGAAACCCCGAAGGAATAGGTGACGTTTCGGGTCGAAACCCCGAAGGAATAGGTGACGTTTCAGGTCGAAACCCCGAAGGAATAGGTGACGTTTCGGGTCGAGACCCTTCTGGGTCTCGACCCGAAACGTCACCTATTCCTTCCCTCCATAGATGCTGCCTCACCCGCTGAGTTTCTCCGGCATTTTTGCTACCATAGAAGTAATGGGTGATCGGGTCATAAGGAATAGGAGTAGAATTAGGCCATTCGGCCCGTCATGTCTCTCCGCCATTTCCATCTCTTCCTCCTAACCCCATTCTCCTGCCTTCTCCCCATAACCTCTGACACCCGCACTAATCAAGAACGTGGAACTGGTGCGAAGGGGTGATCGATGTTCTGATGGGCC
>NC_045980.1:34545069-34558050 GCF_010909765.2 Amblyraja radiata
TCGAAGAGCCACAGCGCACAAACAGGCCCTTTGGCCCACGATGTCGATGCCGAACACAACACCAAGATAAGTTAATCCGTTCTCCCCGGACATGATCACTATCCCCGTCGCCCATTCCCCGCACAAACATGCGTCTATCTTAAAGCCTCTTAAAGCCACTATCTTATCTGCCTCCACCACCTCCACCACCACAGAAAGCTGGTGAGTCACAAACAGAGAGCAGAGCTACCTCCCTGGAAAATGTCGGACTATTCTTGAAGAAGGATCCGGCAGATGCTGGAAAAATCAAAGGTGGACAAAAATGCTGGAGACTGTTCTTGATTAGTGCGGTGTCAGAGGTTATGGGGAGAAGGCAGGAGAATGGGGTTAGGAGGGAGAGATAGACTTGACGGGCCGAATGGCCTAATTCTAATCCTGTTCCTTATGACCCGATCACCCACTACTTCTATGGTGGACAAAAATGCCGGAGAAACTCAGCAGGTGAGGCAGCATCTATGGAGGGAAGGAATAGGTGACGCTTCGGGTCGAGACCCGGAAGGGTCTCGACCCGAAACGTCACCTATTCCTTCGGGGTTTCGATCCCTATCAATAACCCGCGCCTGCCTTCTCCCCATATCCCTTGACTCCACTAGCCCCTAGAGCTCTATCTAACTCACTCTTAAATCCATCCAGTGACTTGGCCTCCACTGCCTTCTGTGGCAGGGAATTCCACAAATTCACAATTCTCTGGGTGAAAAAGTTTTTTCTCACCTCAGTCTTAAATGAGTCTTAAATGGTCTCTGGAGAGAAGGAATTGGGTGACGTTTCGGGTCGAGCTGAAGGGTCACCCATTCCTTCTCTCCAGAGATGCTGCCTGACCCGCTGAGCTACTCCGGCACTTTATGTCTGTCTGAAGGAAGGTGTGGCTTGTTTTAACAGATGGATGTGAGCTGCCTGATAGATTACACTGGTCTGACCACAATGGCCCCTTTCTCTGGTGACACCATCAATTATTTACGGGGACTTGGTGTGCTGTGTTTTAGGTTGCGTCTATGAACCAACCTACGGTGCTGAAAGTGGTTCTCCCTGCAGACAGGCGCTGCGTAACACGCTCTGGACATTTTGGCTGGCGTAGCCGAGAGTTTTGTGTTGGTGGAAGCAACAAAGTTGTTACACTTTCTCATCCACTCACCTACACACTTGGGGCAATAGTACAGAGGAGAAATTAACCTGCAACCCCCCCCCCCCCCCCCCCCCCCGCACGTCTTTGGAGGAAACAGGAGCACCCAGAGAAAACCCACGCAGGTCACGGGGAGAAGGTATAGACAGCCGCCCCAGGTCGGGATCGAACCCGAGCCTCTGGCGCCGTGAGGCAGCAATTCTATGTAATGTCGAGGCTGAGGCATGGACAATAGACAGTAGGCCATTTGGCCCTTCGAGCCAGCACCGCCAGTCTGAAGCAGGGCCCCGACTCTACCGCTGCGCCACCGTGCCGCCAGTGGTCGCATTTCTTTGAAATACGCAAATACATGTTCGCCGGGAGAACGTGCAAACTCCGTACAGGGAGCACCTGGAGTCAATAATAATGAATTAATATCTCAATCTTTTTTGAATGCCATTGCACGCAATCTTGGTTCAAATTCAATGCTAGTCTGGGTGTAGACTATGCAACTCCTCAGATAGACACAAAATGCTGGAGTAACTCAGTTTCGTTTAGAGATACAGCGCGGAAACAGGCCCTTCGGCCCACCGAGTCCGCGCCGACCAGCGATCCCCGCACACGAACACTATCCTACACACACAAACACACACACCCACTAGGGACTATTTACATTTACACCTTGCCAATTAACCTACAAACCCTTTGGAGGTTACGTCTTTGGAGTGTGGGAGGAAACCGAAGATCTCGGAGAAAACCCACGCGGGTCACGGGGAGAACGTGCAAACTCCGTACTGATAGCACCCGTAGTCGGGATTGAACCCGGGTCTCCGGCGCTGCAAGCGCTGTAAGGCAGCGACTCTACCGCTGCGCCATCCAGTCAGCGGAAAGACAACACATGATTACAATCGAGCCGTTTACAGTGTACAGATACATGATAAGGGAATAACGTTTAGTGCAAGGTAAAGCCAGCAAAGTCCGATCAAGGATAGTCCGAGAATCTACATAGAGGTAGATAGTAGTTCAGCACCGCTCTCTGAGTACCGTTACGTTAAACCTGAAAGTGATGATCAAATATAAAATATGAAACATAAAAATAGCTGGAACCATTATATCACTAGACGGCTTCACAGGGGTTAAGCGGGAAGGTGTGTACAGGTAGTGAGTAAAACCACATGCTGACTTGGCAGTTGTCGACTGGGTAGAAAGGGTATGAAACAGAGACACACTAGAGGCAGGAACCATGTTCCCGATGTTGGGGGAGCCCAGAACCAGGGGCCACACACAGTTTAAGAATAAGGAGTAAGCCATTTAGAACGGAGACGAGGAAACACTTTTTCTCACAGAGTTGTGAGTCTGTGGAATTCTCTGCCTCAGAGGGTGGTGGAGGCAGGTTCTCTGGATGCTTTCAAGAGAGAGCTAGATAGGGTTCTTAAAGATAGCGGAGTCAGGGGATATGGGGAGAAGGCAGGAACGGGGTACTGATTGGGGATGATCAGCCGTGATTACATTGGGAGGTGGGAGCGTGATAAACTGATGTTCCCAATGTCAGGGAAGTCCAGAACAAGGGATCACACTGGCTCCAAGGGCCGGACGGCCTACACCTGCACCTATTGTCTATTAATATAGCCTATTGACACAAAATGCTGGAGTAACTCAGTGGGACTGGCAGCATCTCTGGAGAGGTGACGTTTTGGGTCGGGACCTTCCTGCACCCGTTCCTTCTCTACAGAGATGCTGCCTGTCCCGCTGAGTTACTCCAGCACTTTGCGTCTATCTTCGGTGTAAACCAGCCTCATTCCTTCCTACACATGAAACAGAGACAGTCATTCCAGACCAAAGCAGAACAGGTTTACAGCAGAAAGCAAACACTTGACATAGAAAGGTGTAAGAATGAGAAGTTAGTCATGCTGTCCTTACAGCCATCTCTAACATGTAATGATATCCACTATGTTCCCACCGATAGAAACATAGAAAATAGGTGCAGGAGTAGGCCATTCGGCCCTTCCAGCCTGCACCGCCATTCAATATGATCATGGCTGATCATCCAACTCAGTATCTTGTACCTGCCTTCTCTCCATACCCCCTGATCCCTGTAGCCACAAGGGCCACATCTAACTCCCTCTTAAATATAGCCAATGAATTAGCCTCAACTACTAGATGGGGGTGATATTGAACAATTTATTTTCTTCAGTATTCACCAAGGAGAAGGATATTGAATTATGTGAGGTAAGGGAAACAAGTAGAGTAGCTATGGAAACTATGAGATTCAAAGAAGAGGAAGTACTGACACTTTTGAGAAATATAAAAGTGGATAAGTCTCCAGGTCCGGACAGGATATTCCCTAGGACATTGAGGGAAGTTAGTGTAGAAATAGCAGGGGCTATGACAGAAATATTTCAAATGTCATTAGAAACGGGAATTGTGCCGGAGGATTGGCGTACTGCGCATGTTGTTCCATTGTTTAAAAAGGGTTCTAAGAGTAAACCTAGCAATTATAGACCTGTTAGTTTGACGTCAGTGGTGGGCAAATTAATGGAAAGGATACTTAGAGATAATATATATAAGCATCTGGATAAACAGGGTCTGATTAGGAACAGTCAACATGGATTTGTGCCTGGAAGGTCATGTTTGACTAATCTTCTTGAATTTTTTGAAGAGGTTACTCGGGAAATTGATGAGGGTAAAGCAGTGGATGTTGTGTATATGGACTTCAGTAAGGCCTTTGACAAGGTTCCTCATGGAAGGTTGGTTAAGAAGGTTCAATGGTTGGGTATTAATGGTGGAGTAGCAAGATGGATTCAACAGTGGCTGAATGGGAGATGCCAGAGAGTAATGGTGGATGGCTGGTTGTCAGGTTGGAGGCCGGTGACTAGTGGGGTGCCACAGGGATCTGTGTTGGGTCCACTGTTGTTTGTCATGTACATCAATGATCTGGATGATGGTGTGGTAAATTGGATTAGTCAGTATGCAGATGATACTAAGATAGGTGGTGTTGTGGATAATGAAGTAGATTTTCAAAGTCTACAGAGATTTATGCCAGTTGGAAGAGTGGGCTGAAAGATGGCAGATGGAGTTTAATGCTGATAAATGTGAGGTGCTACATCTTGGCAGGACAAATCAAAATAGGACGTACATGGTAAATGGTAGGGAATTGAAGAATGCAGTTGAACAGAGGGATCTGGGAATAACTGTGCACAGTTCCCTGAAGGTGGAATCTCATGTAGATAGGGTGGTAAAGAAAGCTTTTGGTGTGCTGGCCTTTATAAATCAGAGCATTGAGTATAGAAGTTGGGATGTAATGTTAAAATTGTACAAGGCATTGGTGAGGCCAATTCTGGAGTATGGTGTACAATTTTGGTCGCCTAATTATAGGAAGGATGTCAACAAAATAGAGAGAGTACAGAGGAGATTTACTAGAATGTTGTCTGGGTTTCAGCAACTAAGTTACAGAGAAAGGTTGAACAAGTTAGGGCTTTATTCTTTGGAGCGCAGAAGGTTAAGGGGGGACTTGATAGAGGTCTTTAAAATGATGAGAGGGATAGACAGAGTTGACGTGGATAAGCTTTTCCCACTGAGAGTAGGGAAGTTCAAACAAGGGGACATGACTAGAGAATTAAGGGACTGAAGTTTGGGGGTAACATGAGGGGGAACTTCTTTACTCAGAGAGTGGTGGCTGTGTGGAATGAGCTTCCAGTGAAGGTGGTGGAGGCAGGTTCGTTTTTATCATTTAAAAATAAATTGGATAGTTATATGGACGGGAAAGGAATGGAGGGTTATGGTCTGAGCGCAGGTGTGTGGGACTAGGGGAGAATACGTGTTCGGCACGGACTAGAAGGGTCGAGATGGCCTGTTTCCGTGCTGTAATTGTTATATGGTTATATTAGATGGTTACCTTCTGTGGCAGAGAATTCCACAGATTCACCACTCTGTGTAAAAAATGTTTTTCTCATCTCGGTCCTAAAAGACTTTCCCCTTATCCTTAAACTGTGACCCCTAGTTCTGGACTTCCCCAACATCAGGAACATCAGTTTGTCTCACTCCCACCTCCCGTTCCCAGTTTCAGTCCCCTGGTAGAATCAGTCTGAAGAAGGGTCCCGACCCGGAACGTCACCCATCCATGTTCTCCAGACATGCTGACTCAGGGAACTGCAAATGCTGGTTAACTGGAAGGTGAAAGAAAGATACAAAGTGCTGGAGTAACTCAGCGGGTCAGGCAGCATCACTGGAGAACATGGATAGGTGACGTTTCACAGAGTGCTGGAGTAACTCAGCGGGTCAGGCAGCATCTGTGGAGAACATGGATAGGTGACGTTTCACAGAGTGCTGGAGTAACATAGAAACATAGAAAATCGGTGCAGGAGTAGGCCATTCGGCCCTTCGAGCCTGCACCGCCATTCAATATGATCATGGCTGATCATCCAACTCGGTATCCTGTACCTGCCTTCTCTCCATACCCCCTGATCCCTTTAGCCACAAGGGCCACATCTAACTAACTCTTAAATATAGCCAATGGGTCTGGCAGCATCTGTGGAGAACATGGATAGGTGAAGTTTCACAGAGTGCTGGAGTAACTCAGCGGGTACAGCAGCATATATGGAGCTAAGGAAATAGGCAACGTTTCGGGCCGAAACCCTTCCGGGTTTCGACCCGAAACGTTGCCTATTTCCAGAAGGGTTTCGGCCCGAAACGTTGCCTATTTCCTTAGCTCCATAGATGCTGCTGCACCATAACTCAGCGGGTCAGGCAGCATCTGTGGAGAACATGGATAGGTGACGTTTCACAGAGTGCTAGAGTAACTCAGCGGGTCAGGCAGCGTCTGTGGAGAACATGGATAGGTGACGTTTCACAGAGTGCTGGAGTGACTCAGCTGGTCAGGCAGCATCTGTGGAGAACATGGATAGGTGACGTTTTGAGTCGGAACCCTTCTTCAGACTGATTGTGGTGGTGGGGGGGGGGGGGGAAGAAAGTTGGAAGAAAGGTGGGGACAAGACAACAAGTGGCAAGTTTTTCCTCGTCTCCTTCCTAAAGGAGGCTGTGCCCTCTGGTCTTAAGACTCTCCCACTAGTGGAAACATCCTCTCCACATCCACTCTATCCACAATTACCAAAAGCCTCTCCCAGATCTCCAGCCAGTGGCAAATAAACCTGCCCGCCTCATCTTCAACTCTCTGCTCCTGTTTTGTTTTTAATTTTATTCTTTCAACTTTATTTTGCATGTTTTTCAAACGGTTTTGCATGCTTGATGGCCTGGGGGGGATTTCTACCAATGGGTGGCCACAAAATGGAGCACTCTCTGACTAGGTACTCCAGGTGAGACCACACCTGGAGTATTGCGTACAGTTTTGGTCTCCAAATCTGAGGAAGGACATTATTGCCATAGAGGGAGTGCAGAGAAGGTTCACCAGACTGATTCCTGGGATGTCAGGACTGTCTTATGAAGAAAGACTGGATAGACTTGGTTTATACTCTCTAGAATTTAGGAGATTGAGAGGGGATCTTATAGAAACTTATAAAATTCTTAAGGGGTTGGACAGGCTAGATGCAGGAAGATTGCTCCCGATGTTGGGGAAGTCCAGGACAAGGGGTCACAGCTTAAGGATAAGGGGGAAATCCTTTAAAACCGAGATGAGAAGAACTTTTTTCACACAGAGAGTGGTGAATCTCTGGAACTCTCTGCCACAGAGGGTAGTCGAGGCCAGTTCATTGGCTATATTTAAGAGGGAGTTAGATGTGGCCCTTGTGGCTAAGGGGATCAGAGGGTATGGAGAGAAGGCAGGTACGGGATACTGAGTTGGATGATCAGCCATGATCATATTGAATGGCGGTGCAGGCTCGAAGGGCCGAATGGCCTACTCCTGCACCTAATTTCTATGTTTCTATGTTTCTAAAGAAACTCCTCCTCATCTCCTTTCTAAAGCAACGTCCTTTAATTCTGAGGCTGTGCCCTCTGATTCTGGCGTCTCCCACTGGTGGAAACATCCTCTCCACATCCACTCTATCCGGGCCTTTCACTGTTCAGTACGTTTTAATGAGCCTCCCCCCCCCCCATTCTTCTAAATTCCAGCGAGTACAGGCCCAGTGCAGACAAACGCTCATCATATGTTAACCCACTCATTCCTGGGATCGTTTAAATTAAAATTAAATTTCTTTATTTATATAGCACATTTTTAGTCAACTTGCATTGACCCCAAAGTGCTTCACATAATTACATCCACACACACAGGCAAAGGTGGGTGAAGTGTCTTGCCCAAGGACACAACGACAGTATGCACTCCAAGCGGGATTCGAACCGGCTACCTTCCGGTTGCCAGCCGAACACTTAGCCCATTGTGCCATCTGTCGTCCCTATTGTGCTCATTGTTTCAATGCAGCTGGTTGGAGTCAGGATAGGAAAAGCCTGGCGGATATCCCAACGCAGTTCTGGACACTCAATGTCAATTAAGCGCAAGAATGTCTACAAAATCACGAGAGGAATAGATCGGGTAGACGCACGGAGACCCTTGCCCGGAGTTGGGGGGATCGAGAACCAGAGGACATGGATTTAAGGTGAGGAGGGGGGGGGGGAGATTTAGAAATAGGTAGAATATAGACAATAGGTGCAGGAGTAGGCCATTCGGCCCTTCGAGCCAGCACAGCCATTCAATGTGATCATGGCTGATCATCAGTACCCCGTTCCTGCCTTCTCCCCATATCCCTTCATAGTCCGAGGGACATCACAGAGGTAGATTGTAGTTCAGCACTGCTCTCTGGTTGTGGTAGGATAGTTCAGTTGCCTGATATTCCGTTGCCTGATGCAGGCAACAGGAGGACCATTTGACCCCCATCGTTTAGTTTAGTTTGGAGAGACGGCATGGAAACAGGCCCTTCGGCCCACCGAGTCCACGCCGACCAGCGGATGATCCTCCCCTCCCCCCCCCCACCCCCCATACACTAGCCCACACCTACGTACAATAGGAACAATTTACGATTTTTACTCAAAGTAAGACAATTATGCCCCTGTCCCACTTAGGAAACCTGAATGGAAACCTCTGGAGACTTTGCGCCCCACCCAAGGTTTCCGTGCGGTTCCCGGAGGTTTTTGTCAGTCTCCCTACCTGCTTCCACTACCTGCAACCTCCGGCAACCTCCGGCAACCTCCGGGAACCGCATAGACACACCACACACACACACACACACGCACGCACACACACACCCACACACACATAGACACACACACACACACACACACACACACAGACACACACATAGACACACACACACACACATAGACACACACAGACACACCACACACACACCACACACACACGCGCGCACACGCACACCACACACACAGACACACACGCACGCACACAGACACACACATACACACCACACACACACACACAGACACACACAAACACAGACACACACACACAGGATTGGCGTGATGTGAGCAAACGCTGTATTCTGGATCAGAATGGTAGAACAGGTTTGACCGGCTGACTGTCCTCATTTGCCCAAGTTCAAACGCTAGATTCTTCATCAGTTGCCAGAAACATGAAGCATTTTTGCAGAAGGTGCAGCAGTATTTCAACTATCATCCGCTCCTGTTATTGTCAGATTCCTTCATCCCCGTTTATACATTCAATTCCAAAAGGATACCGCCGTGCAAGGGGAAGACTTGCTCACTCTCATTCCCCCCCCCCCCCCCCCCCCCCACCCCCACCTCCAAAAAATAATTATTTTAATTGTATATTCCTTCACCAAAAGCTGCTGGAGTTGCCGCCTCACGGCGCCAGAGACCCGGGTTCAATCCTGACCACGGGCGCTGTCTGTACGGAGTTTGCATGTTCTCCCCGTGACCTGCGTGGGTTTTCTCCGGGTGCTCCGGTTTCCTCCCGCACTCCACAGACGTGTGGGTTTGTAGGTTAATTGGCTTGGTGTGTAGGATGGTGTTAGTGTGTGGGGCGATCGCTGGTCATCGTGGACTCAGCAGGCCAAAGGGCCTGTCTTTAAACTCTAAGGGAGGTTTTGTTTATTTTTAGTCTGAAGAAGGGTCTCGACCCGAAACGTCACCTATTCTTTTTCTCTGGAGATGCTGCCTCGCCCGCTGAGTTACTCTGGCGTTTTGTGTCTGTCTTTAGTGTTTTCCTGAGTTTGGTTTGGAGGTACAGCGCCGAAATCAGCTCTTTGGCCCACCCAGTCCGTGCCGACCAAAGAAATACTACACTTGTCGCTTTACCTCCCCCCTTGACTCCATCCAAGGGACTAAACAGTCGAGTGGGGAGGTAAAGGGACAGGTGTTGCATCTCCTGCGGTTGCAGGGAAAAGTACCCTGGGCAAGGACAAGGACAGGACAAGGAAATTCTTGCTTTGCTTCAGCACAACAGAACATAGTAGGCATTGACTACAGAACAGATCAGTGTGTCCATATACCATTATATAAATATATACACACATGAATAAATAAACTGATGGAAGTGCAAATAACAGATAATGGGCTATTAATGTTCAGAGTTTTGTCCGAGTCAAGTTTAATAGCCTGATGGCTGAGGGGAAGTAGCTATTCCTGAACCTGGTCGTTGCAGTCTTCAGGCTCCTGTACCTTCTACCCGAAGGTAGCAGGGCGATGAGTGAGTGGCCAGGATGGTGTGGGTCCTTGATGATACTGCCAGCCTTTTTGAGGCAGCGACTGCGATAAATCCCCTCGATGGAAGGGAGGTCAGAGCCGATGATGGACTGGGCAGCGTTTACTACTTTTTGTAGTCTTTTCCTCTCCAGGGCGCCCGAAACATCGTCCATGCGTTTTCCACCACAGACGCTGTCTGATCCACGTAGATGCTCAGGCACTTTAATGAAAACAATATTCCAGATATTAGGAATTCTCGCTGCCAGGAGACTCAGCGGGTCAGGCAGCATCTGTGGAGGGGAATGGACAGACGATATTTCGGATCTGGACCCTTCGGCCCACCGAGTCCAATCTGACCATCGATCACCCGATGGTAGACAAAAATGCTGGCGGAACTCAGCGGGTGAGGCAGCATCACCCTCTCCATGGTGACTGTTTGACCCACTGAGTATTGTCTTCGTCTTTTCTAATTACCAGCTTGTGTTGGAGTTAGCTTTTCAGAGCTGGTGATGAAGGTCATATGCTGGGTGGAGGCCACTGGGTTTTCTCCCCAGCTACAAGAGAGGTGGCGCAGGATCGAACCGCAGTCATAGACCCAGGTTCGATCCTGACCTGGGGAGCTGTCTGTGCCTGGGGTTTGATACCTTCTCCCCGTGACCGCGTGGGTTTCCCCCGGTAGCTCCGGTTTCGGGTCGGGTCGCTTAGAGCCCTGACCCGAAACGTCGACCAACCTTCTTGCCACCGCAGCGGTTGTTTGACCCCTTGATAACTCTGCTTATAAAAGGGATTTTATAACAGCAAGTTCATCCAACCTCTGCCTGTAGCTGAAACCAGGCATCATCCCTGGATCAGTCTGAAGAAGGGTTTTGGCCCGAAACGTCGCCTATTTCCTTCGCTCCATAGATGCTGCTGCACCCGCTGAGTTTCTCCAGCATTTTTTGTGTTCCTATCATCCAGGCACAACCTAGTGGTGTGAACATTGACTTCTCTAACTTCAAATAACCCTTGTGTCCCCTCTCTCTCTGTCCCTCCCCCACTCAAGTCGTACCAGCTTCAAAGCCGTCGTGTTGAGTCTCATTGTCTATGACTCGTTTTCACCTAGCCGCCCACAGCTAACATATTTCCTTCGCTCCATAGATGCTGCTGCACCCGCTGAGTTTCTCCAGCATTTTTGTGAACCCACAGCCAACAATGGCCTGTTTCCTTTATCATCATCCTTTGCATATCTTTCATTCAATTGTTCTGTGTCTCTCCACATCACCGTCTATACGTCTAGGATACACCTAGTATATGGGGTGATCGCTGGTCGGCAAGGACTCATTGGGCGTAGGGCCTGTTTCCACGCTGTATCTCGCCAGCTTTTAGTCCACGTTCTAGATGCAGGGCCCTGACACACTGACATAATATCAGGTGAAGATTCATGGAAAAATGCTGGAGTAACTCAGCGGGACAGGCAGCATCCCTGGAGAGAAGGAACGACCTCCACACCATGGAAGGGATCTATCGCAGTCTCTGCCTGACAAAGGCAGCCAACATCATCAGAGACCCACACCATCCTGGCCACACACTCATCTCACCACTGCCATCGGGAAGAAGGTACAGGAGCCTGAAATCTGTAACGTCCGGGTTCAGGAACAGCTTGTTCAAGAAGGAACTGCAGATGCTGGAAAATCGAAGTGCTGGAGAAACTCAGCGGGTGCGGCAGCATCTATGGAGCGAAGGAAATAGGCAACGTTTCGGGCCAAAACCCTTCTTCAGACCCTTCTTTCAGGAACAGCTTCTTCCCGACAGCCATCAGGCTAACACAACAACCTCCAAAATAAGCTCTGAACTACACAGACTATTATTATTATTATTATTGCACTGTTATTGTTTGTTCTTTTATTTTCTGAGTTTTTGTTACATTATTTAGTTTGATGACATATTGTGTTGTGCTGCAGCAAGTAAGAATTTCATTGTTCTATCTGGGACACATGACAATAATACTTGAGTGATGTTTCAGGCCTGAAAGAAGGGTCTCGACCCGAAACGTTACCCGTTCCTTCTCTCCAGAGACGCTGCCCGTCCCGCTGAGTTACTGCAGCATTTTGTGAATATCTTCGGCGTAAACCAGCATCTGCAGTTCCTTCCTGCACAGGCATGTGGCTCAGTTCAGTTTAGTTTATTGTCACGTGTACCGAGGTACAGTGAAAAGCTTTTTGTCACGTGCCAACCAGTCAGCGGAAAGACAACACGTGATTACAATCGAGCCGTCCACAGTGTACAGATTCAGGATAAAGGGAATAACGTCTAATGCAATATAGAGGCGGGTTCTCTGGATGCTTTCAAGAGAGAGCTAGATTGGGCTCTTAAAAAATAGCGGAGTCAGGGGATATGGGGAGAAGGCAGGAACGGGGTACTGATTGTGGATGATCAGCCATGATCACATTGAATGGCGGTGCTGTGCTGGTTTGACGGGCCAAATGGCCTCTACTCCTGCACCTATTGTCTATAAAGTCCAGTAAAGTCGGATCAAATATTGGATTGCTTGTCTACCTCATTGGAGACCCTCAGACTATCTTTGATCGGACTTTAAGAGGGAGTTATTTAAGAGGGAGTTAGATGTGGCCCTTGTGGCTAAAGGAGAGAAGGCAGGTACAGGATACTGAGTTGGATGATCAGCCATGATCACGTTGAATGGCGGTGCAGGCTCGAAGGGCCGAATGGCCTACTCCTGCACCTATTTTCTATGTTTCTATGTTTACTTTGCACTAAAATGTTATTCATTTTATCATGTATCTGTACGCAGTGGGTGGCTCAGTTGTAATCATGTGTTGTCTTTCAGCTGACTGGTTAGCGGGCAGCATAACGCTTTTCACTGTACACGTGACAATAAACGAAACTGTTGAATGACTCAATGGGCCGAATGGCCTAATTCTGCTCCTATAAAACTTATGAAATTTTTTTAAAGACGCAAGTGAGATTTACAACCGAGCCCCTACAGTGAACGACACAAGCAAAATGGCAATTTCCAAAACACATCGAAACTTTCTCTTTCTGATGTGTTTTGGAAATTGCCGTTTTATTTGTGTCATTGAAGGCGGCAAAACTGTCATTGAGGGCGGCACGGTGGTGCCGCGGTAGAGTTGCTGCCTCACAGCGCCAGTGACACGGGTTCGATCCTGACCACAGGTGTTGTCTCTACGTTCTCCCTGTGGCATGCATGGGTTTTCTCCGAGATTCGTCCTCCCACC